>NC_057810.1:352613060-352635662 GCF_018294505.1 Triticum aestivum | reverse complement strand
CCCAATCCAAGACACCATTAGTAGCCCCCGAACTGGTCTTCTATGACGAGGACGACCTTCCTGACGATAAAAACCTCGGATCCTTAGTCCCTGGCTCGACAGACGAGTTCTTCCTTGTAATTTTCAGACTACTCCTTTAAAGGAGCGAGGCCAGCTGAGGCTCAACCGAACTAGTACCCTTTGCCCGAAGAGATCGAATAACTTAGCCTCTAAGGCCAGCCATCTCGGTGTGAACAGTTCCACTTAGTTTGACAACTTTGTCGGAATGTCTCACCTCACGATAGGTTGAGTAGTTGTTGCTCCCCTCAAATCGCGGCCCAAGGCAGCCTTTTTACTCGCACGTCGCTTCGAGGTGGAGATCGTGTCCGTTTTCTCAAGGATGTCATCAAAATTTTGTTTCTCCCCATATGCTTGACGACATCTTTTGTGGGAGTGGCGTGTTTATTGGTGCAGTAAGGGGGACTCTTGGCCTTTCACTGGCCTATAAGAGGAAAAGGGAGGACATCGCAACCTACTATGCTCCCGTTCTCCCCATCTACTGCTTCGTCTAGCTCCAACGCCCATATTCGATCCCATGCCCTTTTCCTTTAGCTAGTCCAACCTCCTCCACCAGCCATGGCCGACACCCTTGAGGGAGTCCTGGATTAGGGGGTATCCGGACAGCCGGACTGTATATATCGTCCGGACTATTGAAGCGTGAAGATACAAGACTCAAGACTTCGTCCCGTGTCCGGATGGGACTCTCCTTTGCGTGGAAGACAAGCTTGGCGATTCGGATATTGTGTTTCCTTCCTTGTAACCGACTCCAAGTAAACCCTAGCCTTCTCCGGTGTCTATATAAACTGGAGAGGTTGGTCCTTAGAAGGCCGATCACAATTACAATCATACCATCATAGGCTAGCTCTTAAGGTTTAGCCTCTACGATCTCGTGGTAGATCTACTCTTGTACTACCCATACCTTCAATATTAATCAAGCAGGAAGTAGTGTTTTACCTCCATCGAGAGGGCCCCAACCTGGGTAAACATATGTGTCCCTTGCTTCCTGTTACCATCAGCCTTGACGCACAGATCGGGACCCCCTACCCGAGATTCACCGGTTTTGACACCGACATTGGTGCTTTCATTGAGAGTTCCTCTGTGTCGTCGCTGCCGGGATTGATGGCTCCTTCAATCATCGTCAACGACATGGTCCAGGGTGAGACTTTTCTTCCCGGACAGATCTTCGTGTTCGGCGGATTCGCACTGCGGGCCAATTCGCTTGGCCATCTGGAGCAGATCGACAACTATGCCCCTGGCCATCAAATCAGGTTCGGAAACCTTAACTACACGGGGATATCCGCGGATACTTGATCTTTGATGGATTCGGGCCCGCGCCAGGAGCACCGGACAGTCACGACGAGCATGGCCTGGACCTGTTGTCGGACAACACTCGGGATATCACCCCTGCAGCAGCCCTGGACTCAAATCCAGAGCAAGCTGTGTTGCCTAGGGACGGAGGGATGGACCCCGCCCCGCAGGCCATACCCTCATCGGCGGTGGAGCCGACCACAGGCCTCGCTTCTGAGGAAGCCTATGACTCCGGACCCCCGGATTCGTATCCGGTTGTAGGTTCCTGTCCGCGCGTTCCCGATCCCGCCGAGCCTGGTTGGGCTCCGGTAATGGAGTTCACCGCTGCGGACATCTTTCAGCACTCGCCCTTTGGCGACATGCTGAACTCATTAAAGTCTCTCTCCTTGTCAGGTGGCTCTGGGCCGAACTATGTCCGGCTTGAGTAGGAAGCAGGCGACGATGGAATTCGTTGCCCACCCACCACCCACTTCATTGCCACGGTCGATGATTTAACCGACGTTCTTGACTTCGACTCCGAAGACATCGACGGTATGGACGACGATGCAGGAGAATTACAGGAGCCACCGCTCACAGGGCGGTGGACGGCCACCTCCTCATAATATATATATATATATATATGATGGACACTCCGAAGGAAACCAATGGCGACGAGGCAACGGAGGACAACCCCTCAGGGAGAAAAGCAAAGCATGGGCGTCGTCGGCGCCGCTCCAAGCCCCGCCACAGCAATATCGGCCCCGGAGATGAAAGCAATCCGAATGGCGCCGAAGAGGAATATAACCCTGACCAGCCCGCCTTCGAGCAGGCCAAACAGGAAGATGAGTAGGTCAGCCCAGAAGAACAAGCGACGGACGGATACCCGGAGGAGGACAACTACATGCCCCCCTCCGAAGACGAGATTAGCTTCGGCGATGACAAGTTCAGCGTGCCTGAGGATCCCGTGGAGCAGGAGCGCTTCAAGCGTCGGCTTATAGCCACTGCAAGGAGCCTGAAGAAGAAGCAGCAGCAACTCCAAGCTGATCAAGACCTGGTCACAGACAGATGGACTGAAGTCATGGCAATCGAGGAATACGGACTCGAGCGCCAAACGGCTGACTGGCCACCCTGTGGCCAGGATAAAATGGGATATCAGCCCGAATACCAGCCCGCACCCCCACGTCGATACACCACGGCCTAGGGCAACATGCAAGACCTGCAAGATATTCTGAAAAACAAAGTAGGACAGCGAAGATCGATCTACGGATCGCGGGGGCGTGCCCCAGCGCGCGACGATGACCGTCACGCCGGATACATTATCAGCAAGTCCGCCCGGGCCGAACACAGCAACCGAGACCAATTCGAACTGCGTAGCCACATAGCCCGGCACAGAGGTGCCGCACACCCCCTCTGCTTCACTGACGAAGTGATGGATCATGAATTCAAAGAAGGGTTCAAACCCGTAAACATCGAATCAGACGATGGCACAACAGACCCCGCAGTATGGATCGAAGATTTCCTTCTCCACATTCACATGGCCCGCGGAGATGATCTACACGCCATCAAGTATCTTCCCCTTGAGCTCAAAGGACCAGCCCGACACTGGCTAAACAACCTGCCAGCAAATTCCATTGGCAGTTGGGAAAACCTGGAAGACGCATTCCTCGACAACTTCCAGGGCACATATGTGCGACCACTGGACGCTGATGACCTGAGCCACATTACTCAACAGCCCGGAGAGTCAGCCAGGAAATTCTGGACTCGGTTCCTAACTAAAAAGAACCAAAAAGTTGACTGTCTGGACGCCGAAGCCCTGGCGGCTTTTAAGCATAATATCCGTGACGAGTGGCTTGCTTGACACCTCGCCAGGAAAAACCGAAGTCCATGGCGGCCCTCACGACACTCATGACCCGCTTTTGCGCGGGCGCGGACAGTTGGTTGGCTCCCAGTACCACCACGCCAATAAACTCCGGCACTTCAGATGTTCGCGACAATAACGGCAAGCCACGGCGCAACAGACATAAGTGTCAGAACAATGGCGACAACACTGAAGACACAGCAATAAACACCGGATTTAGTGGATCCAAGTCTGGTCAGCGGAAAAAGCCGTTCAAAAGAAACAATCAGGGACCGTCCAGTCTGGACCGCATACTGGAGCACTCATGCCAAATCCATGGCACCCCGGAGAAGCCAGCCAACCACACCAATAGAGACTGCTGGGTGTTCAAAAAGGCCAGCAAAATAAACACCGAAACAAGGACAAGGGGCTGCACAGCGACAATGACGAAGATCCCCGGCGTCCGAACACAGGGGGACAAAAGAAATCCCCCCCAGGTGAAAACGGTCAACATGATCTACGCCACTCACATCCCCAAGCGGGAACGGAAGCAAGCACTACGGGACGTCTATGCGATGGAGCCAGTCGCCCCCAAATTCAACCCATGGTCAACTTGTCTGATCACCTTTGATCGTAGGGATCATCCTACCAGCATCCGTCACAGCGGCTCAGCCGCATTGGTCTTAGACCCAATCATCAACGGATTCCACCTCACGTGAGTCCTTATTGACGGCGGTAGCAGCCTGAACCTGCTTTATCAGGACACAGTGCACAAAATGGGCATTGACCCTTCAAGGATCAAGCCCACAAAAACCACCTTTAAAGGTGTAATTCCTGAAGTAGAGGCCCGCTATACGGGCTCTATAACATTGGAAGTGGTCTTTGGATCCCCGGACAACTTCCGGAGCGAAGAGTTAATCTTCGATATCGTCCCTTTCCGTAGTGGTTACCACGCACTGCTCGGACGAACCACATTCGCTAGATTCAATGCGGTACCACATTATGCATACCTCAATCTCAACATGCCAGGTCCGCGCGGGGTCATAACAGTCAATGGAAACATGGACCGCTCTCTCCGTACTGAAGAGCATACTGCAGCCCTCGCGGCAGAAGTACAATGCGGCCTCCTCCGGCAAACCACCAATCCGGCGACGACAACCTCAAGCACCGTCAAGCGAGTCCGGAGCACCCTGCAACAGGATCATCAGGAACGCCAAAAGCGTGATTAGCAGTCCGGCCTCCGCTCAAGCCCCATCAAAGCAGCATTCGTGTCGCGCGTACACAATTATGCACTCAAGATACCATGGGCATAGTTGGAGGCGCAACAACGACTCAGTCAATAGTGCGGGTAACCGCCAAATACCTTCATAATCTTTCTCTTTTACCTTTCAGGACATCGCTTTAGTGCAGCACCCTCAGAAGAGCCGGATTGCCGGACTTACATGGGAGAGACAACCAAGGAGGCAACAGGCATTGTGCACAGAAGGAAATACCCTGGTGGAATCTACTTACGATCATTATACCTGCTTTATCTATCTGTACACAGCCTGCCCCTTGATAGGACATGTCAAATAGTCCTATTTATCTCCGCTTAATGCATCCATTGTAAACATACGCTTAAACGTATTATTCATCAATGGGAGATCATATATAGCGTCAGCTTACTATTCTTATTTGAGCATTTTTTTCTCATAAATGTTTATTTGATATTGCATCCGTACACCTTGGTATGGTCAGTTTGCCAGGGGATTCTTATGGTGCCCCATAATACGACAAGACAAGTCCGAACACTTTCAACAGCGCGGCACCCCGAACTTATAGCATTATATGCATTAGCTCCGAATCATGTCTTGGGTCTACAGTTGGGTAAGCCCGGCTCCCTTGTTTTGGTACCTTACGTTTCATTATATCGGCTAAGGTAGCGCAGGGAGAACTAATGCGATTGTGTCCCGGTTCTTTCCGGACGAGCACCTCAGTAGAGAAAGCCGAAAACTGACCAGCATGATATGGCGAGAGCTGGTCGCTGTTCGAGAGGTCTTGAAATCCTTAAATATTTTTCGCTTTAGGCGATAAATCGGCTTCGTCCGATATAGGCGTGTATAGCGCCCCAATTCGGCCTTCCGGATTCTAGGGGCTTCGCCGAAATTTAAAATTTTAGACTTCTATGGCTAAGTGAAAGTTATAAAGCCGCATAGTTCGATTGCCTTGTTCGCTGCGCCGGACACCTCCTTAAGGGACCAAACATTTGGATAAAGAGTGTCCGGGTTTTCCACGAACACCCCAGTACTAGTTACGTGGGGGCGGAAGCTGACGACTGGCCTACTTTCAGAATTTCATAAACAGCCGCACAGAAGGTAATATTTTAAATCAAACAGTGCTACATAGCACAAGTAAATTTCTCTTTAAATTACAAACAGTGGCAGAGGTACATTTAGTCAAAGATCTTGTCCTTGGTACACTCATCGGCCACGAGACGGGCGCCCTTCATAACACCATGATAGTACTTCTTGGAATGGCGATGCTCCTTGCCCTCTAGCGGACCGTCCTTCACCAGCTTCTCAGCATCCAACTTGCCCCAATGCACCTTCGCGCGGGCAATGGCCCGACGGGCACCCTCAATGCAAACTGATCGCTTGATGACTTCAAGCCGCGGACAGGCATTCACCATCCGCTTGATTAGGCCAAAGTAGCTAATGGGCAGGGGCTCACCAGGCCACAGCCAGACTATGAAATCTTTCATAGCCACTTCGGCCACCCTGTGGAGTTCGACCAACTGCTTCAGTTGGTCACTCAGAGGCATTGGGTGTTCGGCCCCAGCATACTGGGACCAGAACAGCTTCTCCGTTGATCTCCCCTCCTGGGCACGGTAGAACTCCATAGCGTCTGATACGCTGCGTGGCAGATCTGCGAATGCCCCTGGAGAGCTTCGAATTCGAGTAAGTAAAAGAAATGCCTCCTCCACATGTTTGCTTTGCATAAATAATTTCTTACCCGCTGCTATCTTTTTGGCCTCCTGGATTTCCTGCTGTGCCTTCTCGGCTTCGGCCTTGGCATCTTTCATACTCACCAAGGCCTTCGCAAGCTCGGCCTCTTTCATCTTCAGATCATGCTCCACGGACTCATACTTCTTGCCAGGGTCCCGGAGCTCTTGCTGTACCTCACCCACTCTAGCACTTTGCTTTTCGTGCTCCTGGCATTCCAAGGCCGCCTTGTGATCGGCCTCGGACAACGCTTTCTTCAGGGACACCACCTCGGCGGTGGCCCCTGTCACACAGTCACGACGCTTCGGTGTTAGACTAACCAATTTTTTCTATCCTTAAATACATAAGAGCGGGGAATCACTTACCCTTGTTCTCTTCGAGCTGCCTCTTCGTGAGGCCGAGCTCTCCCTGCGCCTGCTCTAGGTCCCGCTTTAGTTCGGCAACCTCGGCTATGTGGGCAGTAGCGGCAAGCAGCACAGCCTGCTTATTCACATGAATATTCATTAATAGACTCCTGCGGATTATGATTGACCCTCCGTTTGGTTTTTCTTTCCGAACACCAAACAGAGTATCAGGGGCTACTACCTATCGTGTGGTAATTTTGCACACATTTATTGCTTACCTCAAAACCTGTCAGGAGGCTGGTGCAAGCTTCGGTTAGTCCGCTCTTGGCGGACGAAACCTTCCGAATCACCGCACTCATAAGAGTACGATGCTCTTCATCCATGGAAGCGTTGCGAAGCGCTTCCAGCAGACAATCCGGCGCCTCGGGTGCAACGGAAGTCCTCGATGCAGACGGCTCGCCCTCCTTGACGAGGGGCTGCCTGCCTGAGTCCGGAACCGTTGAAGGTTCCGGAACATTGTTCGGCTGAGAGCCCGGCCTACTGTGGCTCTCATCGACACGATCCACGGGGATCTTGAACCCCGCGTGTCCGACATCTAGAATCCCTCCTTGAGGCGTCTCCAGAGTCACCTCCTCCCCGCTCTGGGAGCCTTCGGGACAACACCTCCATGTCATCCGCGGGCTGAGGAGTAGTGGCCGTCGGGAGCGAATTCATCTCCGAATCACTGAGGGACCCGGAATAAGATACTTCGGGGTGAGCCCTGGCCGGACTGCATATATGTTCGGCGTTATACAAAAGCTATAGAGTGAAGTCATGATAGAGTGTAGACACTTACGATCGCACTGGGGGCTTCCCCCTGGGCAGCCACTCCTCCTCGCTGTGAGCAGCCGTGGCGGAGTAGTCCGAGAGGGACACCTTTCCCTTCCTGGACGCCCCAGCCTCCCCCTCCGGGGCGGCTTTTCTCCTTTTCTCCTCCTCGGTGCGGGGAGGTAGAGTTTCTTCTTGATGCCCCCCGCCTCCGCAGGAGGAATCTGCCTCGTCGCCGTTGAACGATGTGGGTATGATGGCATTGCGCCGAGGGCCTTTTTTGCCCCCCTGGTCCGCCTCCCTGGCCCCCTCATCCTTTCTGGATTGGGCGTCTTCTTCTTCTTCTTCTTCCTCCCCTTCGTGGGAGGAGTGTGCCTCGTCATCTTCGGACGAGGCTTCTGGCACAACCTTACGACGGAGACCCTTTCGGGTCCCCAGGGCCTTCTTTTCGGCCTTCTTTTCCGGCACCTTGTACGGTGCCGGGACCAGCATCTCCGCCAGGAGAGCATCAGTTGGGCCTTCTGGCAGCATAGCCGGACAGTAAACCTGCTCTGCTGTCTCCACATAATCCTGAACAAATATGCATAAACTACTTAAGGCTCTCCCATGAATATATTGGGAAAAACCGAATCCGGTGGTAGTCTGAGAACTCAACTGACTAGAAGGCCGCACGATGTGAAGCCCGTGGTCCTCGGATGTGGGAGGAGGTACTTCGGAGGCCTTGAACAACACCTTCCATGCGCCTTTGTGCGTCATGTCATAGAGCTTTCGGAGCGTCTGGTGTTTGGCCGGGACGAACTCCCACAAATTGAATGCCCGCCTTTGACAGGGCAGAATCCAGCAATCGAGCATGACCTAGATCACGTTGACAAGCTTGATGTTCTTGTCCTTCATGCTTTTGATGCATGTCTGGAGTCCGGTCAGCTCTGTAGATTCGCCCCAGGACAGGCCCTTCTTTTCCCAGGAGGTGAGCCGCATGGGGGCTCCGAATCGGAACTCAGGGGCCGCCGCCCAGTTGGTGCCGCACGGCTCGGTGATGTAGAACCACCCCAATTGCCACCCTTTTACGGTCTCCGCAAAGGAACCGTCCAGCCAGGTGAAGTTAGGCATCTTGCCCACCATGGCCCCTCCGCACTCCGCTTGCTGGCCGCTTACAATCTTCGGCTTCACGCAGAAGGTTTGCAGCCACAGGCCGAAGTGAGGCCGGATGCGGAGGAAGGCCTCGCACATGACGATGAACGCCGAGATGTTGAGGACGAAATTCGGGGCTAGATCATGGAAATCTAGCCTGTGGTAGAACATGAGCCCGCAGACGAAGGAATGAAGTGGAAATCCCAGTCCACGGACGAAGTGGGCAACGAACACGACCCTCTCGTGGGGTCCTGGGTTCGGAATGACCTGCCCGGCGTCCGGTAGCCGGTGCGCTATGTCTGCGGTCAAGTATCCGGCCGCCCAAAGATTTGTGATGTGCTTCTCCTTGATGGTGGAAGCCACCCACTTGTCTCCTGCTCCGGACATGTTTAGCTATGCGGAGAAGACTTGGGCTTTGGCGCTGGAGCTCGAGGGGGCAAGGGTGGGCGAAGGAGGAAGAAGGCGTGGGTAAAAATGAGGAAGTCTTATCCCTTTATAAAGGCGACGAAAGCGGTGCGTCTCCCCACTTGCCCGTTGGGAATCGCTTGCTTCCCAAGCGCCACGATTGATGGCATGATGGGATTACTCATACCTGTATTGATGAGAATCCTGTGATAAGGGGACACGATCTCTACTTTGACAAGACGTGTCAAGGAAACCTCCTCGCAACATGCGCTGTGGCTGGTTGCAGGAAAACGATTCGAATAATGACCCTACCGTAATGACACGTCGCGTTGCCTAAAAAAGTTGTCAGCAGATTGCGTTTGTGAAATATCATTCTCTCTATGGTGGCATGTGAAGACCATTTTGTGGATCCGGACACGATTCAAGTGTTCGATAATTACTTTGGAGTATTCGGAGAAGGAACCCGCCTTGCAATGCCAAAAACAAGACTGCGCGCCGGACTCATCGTCATTGAAGCCTAGTTCAGGGGCTACTGAGGGAGTCTTGGATTAGGGGGTATCCGGACAGCCGGACTGTATATATCGTCCGGACTATTGAAGCATGAAGATACAAGACTCAAGACTTCGGCCCGTGTCCGGATGGGACTCTCCTTTGCGTGGAAGACAAGCTTGGCGATTCGGATATTGTGTTTCCTTCCTTGTAACCGACTCCATGTAAACCCTAGCCCTCTCCTGTGTCTATATAAACCAGAGAGGTTGGTCCTTAGAAGGCCGATCACAATTACAATCATACCATCATAGGCTAGCCCTTAGGGTTTAGCCTCTACGATCTCATGGTAGATCTACTCTTGTACTACCCATACCTTCAATATTAATCAAGCAGGAAGTAGGGTTTTACCTCCATCGAGAGGGCCCGAACCTGGGTAAACATCTGTGTCCCTTGCTTCCTATTACCATCAGCCTTCACGCACAGATCGGGACCCCCTACCTGAGATCCGCCGGTTTTGACACCGACAACGCTCAAGGGGCATTGGGGTGGTTCCATCGTGATGGATGACACCATCCTAGAGATACGCGGCGCGGGGTATCCGTCTGCCGATATAGGCGCCCGTGCTCTAGCAACTGGCTAGCAGGTACCCGCTCCTAATGTCAGGGAACGGGTAGTCTTTATCCCTGACCTCGTCCGAGGGCTAGTGTTCCCGCTACACCATTTCGTGCCCGGGGTAATGTTCAGGCTCAATTTCCACCACACGACCCCAAAATCCATTCTCCATCTCGCCTCCTTCATCACATTCTATGAGGCCTTCCTCCACTGCAAACCACACTTCATCCTGTGGCTGAAGGTCTTCGGGATCAAGCCGAAGTCCAACGGCTCCAACCTCACAAAGTGCCGAGGGGCCATGATTAGCAAGATCTAGGGGGAGAATGGTTCACGGACACCTTCATCAAAACAGTGTAGGAGTGGCAGCGAGAATGGTTCTAGATCACCGAATCACTCACCCCTGGCCAGGCCGATGACCCAGCCTTCTCGGCCGGACCCCCGAAGAAGCTCAGGTCCTGGAGGGAGAAGGGCGTCGTCTAGGGGAACCTAGCGAAGGTGGAAGCCATGAGCAAGAAATATCAAATGGTGTCCCACCACAAAGAACCTATAGCTTGGCGATGTCATCAACGTCATGCTCAACTGCCGAATGCTCCCACTCCAGCTTCGGGCTGCCCCGGTGTGGGTGCAAAAGCCCGAGAACAAGGGCCCCCTCACCGCCTTCTTCCGCCCCAACTTGGCAGCCATGTGGACATGACTCCAAAAGCTGTCCAAGGACAAGATTCCTGAGGAGGGGCAGGACCTCCGCTTCAAGCACGACTACGAAGCCCACCTGGTGAGTGCTCCAACACACAATTCTGAATTTATTTCTTCCATAATAAGAGCTGGATTCTAACAAATCACTATGCTTGATGTTCTACAGAAGTGTTCGGCCTGGGTGCAGACAGTGTGGTGTCCAGCCCCACTATCGGAGGAGCCGAGGATCCCTCTGCTCACGGTGCTCCTAGTTGAGGAGCCACACATGGTGGCCCCCAAAGGGACCAAGTCCCTGACGAGCAAGACGAGTGCTCGAGTTTGGGAGACCTCGGTCACCCGGTCCAAGTAAACCCACACCTCCTCTGCCCATGGCGGCGACACAGAGGAGGATGAGGAAGAAGAGAAACCTTCCGCAAAAGGGAAGAGGGCAGCGTCAGAGGACGCTGAAGCTGGCATGCAGCCCAAGGGCTCAAAGCGGCCGAGGGGGACCTCGGCCAGGGTCGTCGTCAAGTAGCCAGAGAGAGTCAATCTCTCTGGCGACTCAGAAGAAGACTTCATCGCACTCGGGAGGAAGAAACCGGCACGTCGAGGATAAGTCATCTTTATATCTCTTCTTTTCATAAGACAAGTTCTCTTAGTAAAGGTAAGCTCTTTTCTTATGTAGTCGACCAAGGGTGACCCCCAGCAGTTCTCGAGCAGAATGACATCTGCCAGCGGGACTCTAGAGCCCGCTGCTCCTCCCCCAGCACATGACAGGCTAGGAGAGGCGACATCCATTTTGTCCCCCGCAGCCAACATGACGGGGCCTAAAGAGGTGGCTGTCATGGCCGAGGTCGACACCTCGGCCCAACAAGACTTGGGGGAGAGGCACACCAAGGTTGTCGAAGAGTGGTTGGGCTAGTCATTGGTCCAACCGATATCTGTTCCAGCTCTGCAACCGCAGGTGAAACCACTCGGGCCGGCAGATCGGTGCCTAGGTCTGAGATTGTCCCTCCACCGCTGCCTACTGCCCAAGGACAGGTTGGCACGCAGTGGACCGAAGAGGTGGAGGAGACCCTGAAGGGCTCCTCCCTTAAGGAAGAGCGTTGTGCTTTAATAGGTGTGGCGCTACAGGTTTCCGCTCCGCTGGAGCTGGCCTACATGAGGTTTTCCTGAACCTCGTAACAAGCTTTGAGGTATGCCTCTTTGTGCCGAATTAGCTGGTTTATTTGAGCTTTTCAATTTATGTATTTGTCCAAGGACATGATATCACAGCCTTCTAAGTAGCTTAGTGAGTGAGTATCCCCCAAGCTCAATGCTGGTTTCAAGAAACTAGCATTAGGGTCGCATAATGTGGAAGGAACTAGTCATGCAGCCCCCAGGACGCTGCCTGAGGCTGTCATCCTGGGATTTCAACAGTTTGATTACGGGCTTTGTAATAAGGATTTTTGCTAGCAGGTTTCTACCTCGGTTATGGACTCCATCACCGCGGAGATTGCGGAGATGAACCAGAAGCTCGATAGGTCCCAGGAGGATCTCAACCTGGTGAACCAGAGATTCGAGCAGTCTAAAGGTAAGCAATTTGAACGTGCGTGGTATTTTGCACGAAAAAGTTGTTATAGATTTGTGCTAGGGGGAACTAAGGACGAACTATTCTAATGACAGAAGTGTTAGCCGAGCTTGAGACGCTCAAGGCCGAGCTCAAAAAATCTCGGCAACAGGTGAAGCAGCATAAAGATGTGGCCGCGAAGGCGGAGGAGGCCTGAGCCACCGAGAAGGTGGTCGGGGACAAGGACCAAGCGCAGGTCCAAGAGGTCGAGGAGAGCATGAAGGGCGTGTCCGAGGCATGTGACAAGCTTTAGGTGGAGGGGCAACAAATGAAGGAGGAGCTTGAACAGCTCCAGCATGCCCACTACAAGCTCAAGATGACGGCGCGAGATGGTTGCGAGGTGCTCCAGCAGTTGGAGCAAATCACCTCGGGTAAGCTATACTTATTGCAGTGTGTGTTTGGCAGCAAAGGGTGTCTTGAGCTCACCCAGCTATGGCATTCCCAGAAGTCTTTGCGGATGTCCCGTGGAGCTTGGTGGATGTCGTTGCGCATTTCTACCAGTTAGTGGGTCACGAGGTGGAGAAGGTCTTCTGGGGGCAGTTCCCGGGGTGTTCATGATCACAACTGCTAAATAATCGAATGAAGCAGTTGGCGGACCTACTCTGCATAGCGAGAATGGCACTTTAAGACCTCTGCGTCGCGTTGTGGTCTATCGAAGCCCTTCCTACCAGCATCTTTGGCCTCGTGATGCGCATGCGAGGGGCAGTCTCGTGTGCCAGTAGCTAGAGGAGGTATACGTGCTTTGAAGGAGCATGGAGGGTGTATGCTTGAGTGAACACCTAGTTCCGCAAGGTCGATGCGGTGATGGTGGCCACGGGTTCTCCTACAGACAAGCGTCGCATGGCGGAGCAATTTTATCCCGAGGTGGAGGAAGGAACTCAGATTACCAAGGCATTTTGTCCAAAGGACACCTTGTATTACTAGGTAGCACTTCGGAATGCCAAAGTTATGAAATGTACATAACTTAATGGTTTGATGGAATGAGTATGGTTTCAAATTCCTCGATATGAATGCACTTTTATAATTATTTTACCGCCTTTATGACCATTTTGAACTGAAAGTGGCCAGTCGCCGGTTTCTGCCCAAATGTAGAATATACAAAGGGTTTTTTGAGATGCAGCTTTGACCATTGGCCGACGTCTCGGTGCCCGGAGGCGGTCTTTGCTCATAGGAACCAGGCAATCAGACTATAATGGCTTAATAACTTTGACTAGTCTTAGGAGTTTGACTGTGGGGGCTGATATCGAGCCCCCGATGTGGGAAGTGGTCGGCCTAGTAAGCCGAGGTCTAAACCATGACACGTCGGCTAGAAAAAGTAAAGCCCTTCGTTTAACATGGGTGATTTCTACCTTCATGTTGCTTAACGCGGTCTGCTGATGGCCGACCAGTTTGCGCCTACCTAGATAGTTAGTTTTCGGCTTTCTCCACTGAGGCGCTCTGCCAATTTACCTGGCGGCACAATCACAGTGGTTCTCCTATTACACCCTTAGCCGAATTCATAGGGAATGTAAGGGTTACACGTAGGAGCCTGGCAACCCAACTATTGACAAAAATCTAGGTTCAAAACTGATGCATATGAAGCCAAAATCCGATACTCCAAACACGTTGGACTTGTAAGGCAGGGGAACGAGGCCCCTTAACGGTTGTATCTTGAAAGACATTCTTGTAGTGCAAACGCAATGCTTGAACAGGAATGTAGGTAATACCTTTAGAGGGCATGCTTTTTATTTTTATAACCTCAAGCTGTTACATGCCAAGCTATTACGAGAGAAATTAAAGAATACAACATAAGAGAGTGCATGAGGAAGAAAAAACAGGTCAGATGTTGTCATCAAGTTTTAGGATCCCGGGCAAAATCCCGCCACACGCATGTGCTTCCGAGATGTTGACCAGCTTGCCATCGTGAAAGATGGTTATTGAGTAGGACCGGTGCAGTCTCGGCCCTAAGCGCTTATTGGCCGAGCCCCTTGAACGAGATCCTGTAGAGGTCTGTTGTGTGGTTTAGGTCACATTGATGGAGTCATGATTGCAGGCTCTTTGACAGAGACCTACTGTTGTGAGGGCTCGAAGCCACATCGGTCCTCGGTCGAGCCGTTCCAGCGTTTCGGTGAATTTTGCCTCCTCAGTGGCCCAGGAATCTTGAGTGCAAAGTTATGCACCCTGGGGACGTAGTGCCCCGGCCAGAGAGGGCACACAAGGATTCTGTATTCCTATTTAGGGTGCGGGGGCACGTGGAGGAGGTCGGTTTGTGCAGCCCGTGTGTACTTCGAGGAGCTGGTGGTGCATTTATTGCTGCGAGCCGCTTCCTTGGACGCTTGTACCTTGGTTGCGAAAGCCGCGGTCTACCCTCCGTATAGAGTGAGCGCTTGGTGTTACCATTGACTGTGATAACACCATTGGGCCCTTGCATTTTGAGCTTGAGATAAGCATAATGCGGGACTGCGTTGAAGCATGCAAAAGCTGTGCTCCCTAAGAGCGTGTTGTATTCGCTTCGGAAGGGGACGATGTGGAAGATTAACTCCTCGCTTCTGAAGTTCTCGAGCGAGCCTAAGACTACCTCAGCGGTGATCGTTCCGGTACAGAGGGCTTCGACGCTTGGGATGACACCTTTAAAGGTGGTGGTGCTCGAATTGATCCAGGATGAGTCGATGCCCATCTTCCTAACTGTGTACTCGTAAATGAGGTTGAGGCTACTTCCTCCGTCCATCAGGACGCGTGTTAGATGATAACCGTCGACAATTGGGTCATGGACGAGCGCCGCCGATCTGCCATGCCTGGTGCTGGTCGGATGATCATGCTTGTCAAATGTGATCGGGTAAGTGGACTGTCGGTGTACTAGAGTAGGGGTACCCTAGTATCCCGAACTTGTGCACGGGCAGTTGCAGCGCCCCGCGGCAAGGCTTGCCGGGCGATCGCCAAGGTCCTCCGTGGTTCCTCTGGAGCCATTCAAGAACAAAGTATTCAAGCCAAGGAGACAAGGCCCCGGCAAGAGGAGCTTGCCGGGAAGGCCAACCAAGGCATATCAAGGAACTTGCCGCAACGCGCCACGCGTCCCGGCAAGGCCCGGTGAGCGACAAGCTTCCGGACGCGACAAGGCAACGACCGCGGCAAGACGCTTGCCGCGGCAAGTGGCCACTCTGTACCCACGCTCCAGCACATCCACCAACGTGTCGCCCTGGGGCCTTTCCAGGCGCGCGTGGCGGAAGGCTGTGCAGCCAGCGGTGCGCGGTGGCATGCGATGCTGACAAGATCGCCATCGTGGCAGGCGGTGGCGCCCCTAACGGTCCCTTTCTGCACTGTTTGGGCGACACAGACGGGCATTTAATGCCTTTGTCCCCTGCCGTCAGGGTTAGGTAGGATACACTGTACATGTAGTTGTACCAACCACCTCTCTTTTTACGTTTTTGCCCTTGTTTACGTTGCCACCTGTCGGTGACCCCTTGAGCATATAAAAGGAGGCCCATGCGCAACGTAAAGGGGGGTTCGGCTCAGTTCGAGGCCAGAAAACACTCTCGCTCGGTCTCGTTAGCTGCTCACGTGTACTGTAACACTCAGCGCTCCCGAGCAAGAACACAATATAACCAGACAAGCAGCAGTAGGAGTGTTATCTCTCCGGAGAGCTCCGAAGCTGGGTAAACTGCTCGTGTGCTTCGCCTCGATCTGCTCTTCGTGCGACCTCCGCCCCCCGCCGAACCGAAAGGGGCCCGGTCCACCGGCCCCATAGGTGTTCGTGGATCAGCTTCCCCGACATCTTTGGCGCGCCAGGTAGGGGGCGTCGAGATTGTGTGAACCTGAACCGGCGTTCACACGAGCTAGATCTCCATTTTCTTCATCGATATGCCACCGAAGAAGAAGGCTTCGGCGGCAGATGTTCCGTCCGCATCGATCCCACCACTACCGGAGCAAACGAGTGGTGGAAGAGACGCCGGCGGAAGAACGAACGCCGACGAGGGAGCTCACGATGCTGCCAGGTCCAAGGGCAAGGCTGCGCAGACCTCGGCATCCGTGCATGTACCGCGCCCATCTCAGGAGGCGCAGGACCGACAACGTCATGGTATTCGTAGTACCATACGTTTGTTGGACCAAGATCAAGCTGGTGGATCCTGGGGCGCTCAAGACCAGCATGCACGCCAACGTGCCGGCACGAGTGAGACACGGTCGCCCGGACGGGATGCTGCTCCTTCTAACATAGTTAGAAGTCCAAGCATATCCCGTTCCTTGCGCCGTCCGCCACTGCCGCCGACCACTCCAGCCGAAGCTTTGGCGCGAGCTCAACTGCTCCTGGATTACTCTCCAACGTCAGACAAGATCGACGAATGGAGGGTCACCATTCAGAGTCTCATCGGCTACGCCAACGGCGACACTTCGCGGCAGCCGAGTACATCGCTACCGCGGCAGGGCTGCCAGATGCGAGCCGGTGGCGACGAAACCGGTGGGGGTGCAACCACCCTGCACTCCCCACCCCGAAGGCCAAGATCACTGACTCGCCGGATCCACCTCGACAGCGACTCCACCGCATCGTCGGATCCACGAGCTCGTCGCGATCAGCGCCAAGTTCTTCACGATCGACAGCAAGAAGACGCTCAAACTCGTATCGAGCGCCGAAGAGAAGCGCGGCGTCAACCAGACCAGCGCGCTGGGCCCTCTGTCGACATGTATGCGCCAGGGGAACCAGGCGATTTGCCGTACGCAGGGTTGCCCTGCGTTCACTCGTGAGCTGCGGCAAGTCCAGTGGCCCAGCAAGAAGAGTTTCAAGCCAGACGTACCAGAGAAGTATGACGGCAGGACGCATCCGTCGAAGTTCCTCAGCATCTACACCATTGCGGTGCAAGCTGCTGGGGGATGGGACGACAAGATCCTTGCCAACTACTTCCCACTGGTGCTCAAGCCCAACGTCAGATCCTGGCTCATGCACTTGCCGGACAACTCCATATCCTCCTGGGCGGATCTGTGCCATCAGTTTGTTGGCGCCTTTACAGGCGGCCACAAGCCTCATGGCCAAGAAAGCGACCTTCATCTGCTCGCCCAGAAGGAAGGAGAGCCTCTGCGCAAGTACATTCAGAGATTCAGCAACGTGCAGCACAACATCCCAGACGTCCACCCTGCCGCGGTAATTAGCATGTTTCATCAGAACATGCGGAACCGCAGGATGCGGTAAGAGATGGCGATGTGCAAGATCAGAGACGTCAGTGAGCTATATGCCCTGGCCGACAAGTGTGCGCGTGCTGAGGAAGGGAGGAAACTCCCCGGAGAAAATGCAGGAGCAGGAGGATCTGATAGCGAGGAGACTGCCTCGGCAAGGAAAAACCGGCGGCGGAACAACAGGAAGAAGAAAGGTAAAGAGGTGCTAGTTGTTGAGCAGTCCGGCAACGGAGGTGGCGCCAACAAAGCCAAAGCTGGTGGCTCTGGCAAGGAGATCGCCGCAGAGGCTGTGGCGGTCGCCGACAAGCAAGACGGCAACAACAAGAAGTATTGCAAGATCCACCGCACTAAGGGCCATGATCTCCAGAGCTGCAAGAAAGTCGAGCAGCTTGTTGAGCACCAGAAAGCTGAATACGAGCGACACGACAAGGAGAAGGCCCAGGAAGGTGTTGGAGGATCCGGCAAGAAACGTCCCGGCCGAGGAGGACGCCGCGGCAATGCCAAGAAGCGACAAGGAGACAGACCTCCTCGCGGCCGCGACAAGGATGAAGACGATGATGACGATGAAGACATTGATGATGAGGAGACCGATGAGCAGGAGTTCCAGAAAGCCACAGAGGTCCTGTGTGTTGATGGCGGTGCTTCTCTATATACTTGACACCGCCAGCTCAACCAGTGGGTGCGGGAAGTCAATGCAGCAGAACCACCCGTCGAGTCACGCAAGCCTCTGAAATGGTCCAGCACGCCTATCATCTTTGATATTGAGGACCACCCTGATCGCATAACTGCGGTCAGGTGCTTGCCGATGTTGGTTTCACCAACTATCCGCAACCTCAAGGTCACTAAGATGCTAGTTGATGGCGGGGCCGACTTAAACCTGATCTCCTCCGCGGTACTCCAGAAACTCCAGATCCCTGACAGCGAGCTCGAAGAGACTGGCACATTCCAAGGAATCAATCCGGGAAGGAGCAAGCCGAAGGGAAAGATCACGTTGCCAGTGACGTTTGGCAGCGAGCTGAACTTCAGGACTGAGAGGGTCACTTTTGACGTTGCTGATTTTCCATTGCCTTACAATGGGATACTCGACCGTCCAGCACTCGCCAAATTCATGGCAGCCTCTCACTATGCCTACAACATACTGAAGATGCCAGGCCCGATAAGTGTCATCTCTGTCCCCGGCGACAAGAAGGATGCCCTTATCTGCACCGACAAGATCTACCGGGAAGCAGCAGCTGCAACTGATCGCAAATCACTTGCCACTGAAGCTCCCAGGGGGAAGAAGAAGACCAAGTCCGGCAAGAGTTCTGATGCCCACTCTGGCAAGCGCACCTCTTCGGAGTGCTGCGCTACCGTCGAGGACGCACCATCGAGCTCCACCGGCAAGTGTAAGAAGGCAATGGCAGCTCCACCAGAGACCAAGAAGGTGTCCGCCAAGGAGGACGGCGCTGGTGGTACCTTCACCATCAGTGCCACTCTCGACCCTAAATAGGAAAGTGCGCTCGTTGCTTTCCTGCGGGCGAATGTCGACGTGTTTGCATGGCAACCGTCTGACATCCCCGGTGTTCCCAGGGAAGTAATCGAGCACCACCCCGCCGTCTGTCCTCATGCGCGGCCCGTCAAGCAGAAAGTCAGAAAGCAAGCAGTGGAGCGCCAAGAATTCATCGCAGAAGAAATCAAGAAATTGGAAGCAGCAGGCCTTGTCAGAGGAGTGCTCCATCCTACGTGGTTGGCCAATCCTGTAGTCGTGCGCAAGGCTAACGGAAAATGGAGGCTTTGTATCGACTTCACTGATGTCAACAAAGCTTGTCCCAAAGATCCATTTCCCTTGCCGCACATCGATCAGATTGTTGACTCCATGACCGGATGTGATTTGCTCTCATTTCTTGATGCATACTCAGGATACCATCAGATCTTCATGGCAGAAGAGGATGAAGAGAAGACCGCATTCATCACCCCGTGTGGCACGTACTGCTTTGTACGGATGCCTTTCGGTTTGAAGAATGCCGATTCAACATTCGCAAGGGTAGTCCACCATGCTTTTGAGCCGCAAATGCATAGAAATGTGGAAGCCTACATGGATGACATAGTGGTCAAGAGCAAGGACAGGGAGACCCTGATTCAAGATTTAGAAGAAACATTTGCAAATCTGCGCAAGATCAACCTCAAGCTGAACCCCGAGAAGTGTGTGTTTGGAGTCCCCTCCGGCAAGCTTCTCGGGTTCTTTGTGTCTCAGCGGGGAATTGAAGCCAACCCCGACAAGATCAAGGCCATTGAGCAGATTGAAGCACCAAAGCGCGTCAAGGATGTACGAAGGCTTGCCGGTTTCATGGCTGCTCTTAGCAGGTTTATCTCTAGATCTGCTGAGTGCGCCCTGCCATTTTTCAAAATATTGAAAAAGGCAGGTCCAATGAAATGGACTCCGGAGGCGGAGGCTGTGCTGCAGGACTTAAAGAGATACATGTCCTCCACTCCAACACTTGTCGCACCTAAGCCACAAGAGAAGTTGCTGCTATATATAGCGGCAACCAATCAAGTGGTTAGTGCTGCGTTAGTGGCGGAGAGGGAGGCAGATGATGAGCCAGCAACCATGGCAGATGCATCCAGCGACAAGCAGGGGGCTTCGCCCTCAAGCTCTGGTCCCGACAAGAATGGATCTGCGCAGGCGTGTGAGAAGATGCAGAAAAGGATGGTGCAGCGCCCAGTTTACTTCGTCAGTTCCCTTTTGCAGGGAGCTAGGTCAAGGTACTCTGGTGTGCAGAAGTTGCTTTTCGGCCTTCTCATGGCCTCGAGAAAGCTGCGCCATTACTTCCAAGCACATGAGATCACAGTCGTCACTCGTTTTCCGCTGAAGAGGATACTGCAGAATCCAGAAGCAACAGGCAGGATTGTCGAGTGGGCGCTGGAACTATCAAGCTTTGGCCTCAAGTTTGAGAGCACTTCAACAATCCAAAGCAGAGCATTGGCAGAGTTCATAGCGGAATGGATGCCAACACAAGATGAAGAAATTCCAGAAACGAGCATCCCCGTCAAGGAAGCAAGCAAAGAGTGGCTGATGTACTTTGATGGTGCCTTCTCGCTACAAGGCGCCGGTGCGGGTGTGCTACTTGTCACACCCACCGGAGAGCACCTCAAGTACGTAGTCCAGATGCACTTTCCCAAGGAGCAAGCAACGAACAATACTGCAGAGTATGAAGGTTTGCTTGCCGGTCTCAGGATCGCAGCAGACCTTGGGATCAAGAAGCTCATTGTCAGGGGTGACTCACAGCTTGTCGTCCGCCAAGTGAACAAGAGTTATCAGAGTCCATTGATGGAAGCTTACGTTGATGAAGTGAGAAAGCTAGAAGAGCACTTTGACGGCCTACAAATGGAGCATGTTCCGAGAGCTCAGAACGACATTGCTGATGGCCTGTCGAAGTGCGCCGCACTCAAGTTACCTGTGGAACCAGGGATCTTTGTGCTCAAGCTGACTCAACCATCTGTGACACCGTCAACTGGACAGAGCAAGAAGAGGAAGTTGATTTCTGGTGACTATTTTCCGGCAGAGCTCCCCGAAGCCGCCGCCAAGAGGGTCCCCAAGATCAACACCAAGAGTGCTGAGGAGCAGTCTGCTCCGGCAAGCCTTACAATTTGTTCCGTCGAAGCAGACGCTCCCGACAAGTTTTGCTCCGGCAAGCTTGCCGGGGAACATCAAGCTCCGGCTGAGCCTCAGGTTCTCGCCGTAGAAGCGGATGTTCCCGCAGCAGCAGATGTGCCTTTAGTCCTTGTTGTCGAGCCGCAAGCTCCATCATGGGCACAGAAGATTGTCCATTTCCTTCAGACAGGAGAACTTCCCGAAGAACAAGGAGAAGCGGAAAGAGTAGCCCGGCAGTCAAGTATGTACCAGTTTGTCGACAGCACACTGTACAGAAGAAGACTCAACGGTGTGAAATTGAAGTGTATTCATCGGGAAGACGGACAAAAACTGTTGGCAGAGATACATGGAGGCATATGTGGTCACCACATTGGCGCATGAGCGCTTGCCGGCAAAGCTTTCCGGCGAGGTTTCTTTTGGCCAACAGCTCTCCAGGATGCAACTGCACAAGTAACCAAGTGTGAAGCGTGCCAGTTCCATTCCAAACAGATACATCAGCCAGCTCAAGCTCTCCAGACGATCCCTTTATCCTGGCCATTTTCGGTCTGGGGGCTCGACATCCTCGGCCCCTTTCCCCGAGCTGTCGGGGGCTTTGAGTACTTGTACATTGCAATCGACAAGTTCACAAAGTGGCCGGAAGTGGAACCAGTGAGGAAGGTGACAGCACAGTCAGCAGTCAAGTTCTTCAGGTCAATTGTTTGCCGTTTTGGGATCCCTAACAGGATCATCACCGACAACGGCATGCAATTCGCGAGCCGCACCTTCATGCAGTATGTCCAAGATCTTGGCGCCAAGGTCTGCTTTGCTTCTGTTGCTCATCCAAGAAGCAACGGTGAAGAAGAAAGGGCAAACACTGAAGTGTTGCGCGGGCTCAAGACTAGAACTTTCGATAGGTTGTGCAAGTGCGGAAGGAACTGGATCGAGGAGCTGCCGATGGTTCTTTGGTCGATCAGAACGACGCTAAATCGAGCCACTGGCCAGACACCTTTCGCTCTAGTATATGGAGCAGATGCAGTTCTCCCCATGGAACTCGTATACGGATCACCTCGAGTGCTCGCTTATGATGAGCTTGAGCAAGAGCAGCTGCGGCAAGATGACGCGCTGCTCCTTGAGGAAGATCATCTTCAGGCTGCTGTACGAGCTGCTCGATACCAGCAAGCTTTGTGCCGCTACCATAGCCGTAAAGTTAAGGCCAGAAGTTTCGAGGAAGGCGATCTTGTTCTTAGGCGCGTTCAGTCCGCCAAGAATTCCAACAAGTTAACGCCGAAGTGGGAAGGCCCTTACCGGGTGAAACGAGTCACTAGGCCCGGCGCTGTCCGCCTTGAGACTGAAGATGGCATTCCGGTGAGCAACTCCTGGAACATTGAGCATCTTTGTAAGTTTTACCCGTAGGGCGCGGTTGCCGGAACCTGTTCCGGCAACCACCTTTCGTACAAGTCTTGCCGATGTTGCATGTAATCCTTTGTACAAAGCCGGGCGCAGATCCTGTGCATAAGTAAAGCTCATGTGTTCCGCCCATCTTGTCAATTTCATGCATTATATTCTTACTTGCATGCATTATCTGACACTTTGTGCAGCACCTACCTCCGGTAAGCAATAACGAGCCATAAGGCTCC
>NC_057810.1:352602957-352612740 GCF_018294505.1 Triticum aestivum | reverse complement strand
ATGGTGTGGACTAGGCGTCGTTCAAGGAAGTTTCGCCTTGCCGGAAAGCAAACGACAGAAAAGCTAAGTTGCCAAAGTTTGAGCAATTAGTTTTAATTTTTAAGTTATCTTCCTCGAACGACCGTGCTTTGTATGGAAAACATGTGCGCGGAGGAACCAACTCGTAGCTAGTTGCGCCCTTACTTTGTTTCGAGTCCGCTCAACAACTTAAGTGTGCTGCAACTAGTCGCGACAAGGTTTCTTGTTGGAAGCGGCACCGCCAGCAGGCTGCTGACGTCCCGCACTCAGCGCTCGCGGCTCAGGTGCCTGCGCCGACAAGTTCCCTAAAAGCGTAGGGTAAAAACATACAAAGAAAGGAATCTAGTAAAGGAAATAACGTAGCAATCGATACCAGAAATAGAGTTATATTACAAGATAACTTGTCGCAGCTCTAACAGATTGTTCCCATGACATGACCAGCAGCGACAAGGAAAAAGATAAAACGGGCGGCCTAGTCTACGCGATCGCCCTCAACCCTCTTGATCCCGCTCACCTTGTCCACAATGGGTGCGACAAGGGCCTTGAGCGCTTCCAAATCAGCGTCCGGCGGCAGGGACTTGAGGACGTTGGTGAAGTTGAGGCCTGGGTTGCGGAAGGCCACCTTCATCAGCACCTTCTGGAGAGCTCCTTCGCAGATCTTGCGTGACTCGTCAGCCAGCTGCTTTGGGATCTTCTCCCAGAGTCGCTGGAGGCCCGTCGCCATGCCTTTGAAGAACAAACTGAGCTTGGCGCTGGGTTGGAGGTGCTCGTTGGAGGAGTACCCGAGCTCCTCCATCCCCAGCTGCGCCAGCTCCCCGTCGATGGCGGCGACAAGATCCACAAGACCCTCAGTCCAGTGCTCCACCGTCTCCCTGAAGGCGTCGTGGGCGGCAGCAGCATTCGCCAGCAGCGTCTCGTCGGCCTTGATCTTCTCTGACAAGGTCACCTCCCGCTTCCTGGCGCCGTCCAGCGTCTGAGTCAAGGTGGCCAGCTTCAACTCCAGGTCAGCATTGGAATCCTTGGCCGCGCTGAGCTCCTTGCCCCTCTCAGCGAGAAGACCCTGCAGCTCACCATGAGCGGCAGCGTCCTTCTCACGCTCACGCTTGAGCTCGGCAAGCTCCTCGCCGCTTGCCTTGAGATCGGCCTCCAGCTGCGCCACCTTCGTCTCCAGCTCCTTCTTGGTGGCCTCAGCAGCTGCGGCAGCGTCCTTTGCTTCCTTGAGGGCCCCGCCAATTGCTTGCTCACGCGCGGCAAGATCCTCCTCGTGGCTGTCAAGATTGACCTTGCGCTGCGCCAACTCTCCTTCCTGTGCAAACAAGCTTTCGGCGACAAGCCGTTGCTTCTCGTCAGCTTCAGCCTTCTCGAGGAGGAAGGCTTTCGGCTCCTCGAGAAGTTGCTCCCGCTGCTCCACCAAGGAACGGAGAGCTTCCTGCCTGAGGCCCCAGAGCTCCTCGGCGCGCTTCTCAATGTCGACTCCCGCCTTCGCGACAAGCGCTTCTCGAGAGGCCAGCTTGGCTTGTCGGGCACGATAGAGCGACGTCAGCTTCCACAGCAGCCGCTCCTCTTCAGGCTCGTCGCTGCTGCCTGGCGCGTCAACCAGCGTCAGCCCGGCGGAGGCAAGCACCTCTCCGTCCAGGATTTCTCCCTCGACCGGCACCCCGGAGCTTGACGCCCAGGGAAGCTTGATGAAGATTCCATTGCCGGCCTTCATGTAGGTGCCGGGCTGCGGCTCTTCGGGGCCTGGCTCTGCAGCAGCGGCGGAGGGATCGGCGGTCGGTGTAGCGCCAGGCGCTCCTGCGGCCTCGGGGCTGTCAGTGCAATCGCCGGATCCCTCGCTAGCCTTTGCGGCGGCAGCTTCGGCAGCCTCTTTGCCGGCGGGCTCATCAGTGTCGGCCTCTCCTTCGGTGGCGACGACGTCATCGGCACTGCCACGTGCGCCCTCCTCACCGGCGTCCTCGGTCTCCATCGGCTCCGTGGCCGGTGGATCTAACAAACGGAAAGGGGAGAGAAGTCAAGCAAATATGCAAGAAGAAAACCAGAAGAAGAAGATCCCAAGGGAAGTTTTCAGGCAAGGAAATTACCTGTGCTAGGATCTGCGGTCGCGGCCTCAACCACCGGAGGATCACTGGTGCCGTCCCTTGCCGGAGAACTGTCCCTTGCCGAAGAGTTCTCCTTTGCCGGAGAGCGCTCCCTTGCCAGGGATTCCTCCCTTGGCGGCGTAGTCGCAGCAGATGGCACTTCGGGAGCAGCTTCCGGGCACTCCTGGTGAGGCTGTTCTGCTCCTACGCAAATCAACAGTCAAGATATCAGTAGAGAAAAGATCACCCATGCGCGCCTGACAGCAGAAAGTAAACTATAAACTTACGCTGGGGGCTGCGCTGGGGGCTACTTTGTGGAGTAGTTGCCGGGTCCGTCAAGGTGGTCTCAGACGCACCCCCTGTTGACACGGTGGGATCATCCTCGATGACAATCACTGAGGCCTTGGCTCTCTTCGCCGCTCTCTAGGCCAGCGTCCTGAAAAGGAATGGGTTCAGATTGAAGCAAGTCAGATACAAGACGAAAGCAACAAGATTGAAGAACTACAATAACAAAGAAACTTACTCTTCTTCTTCATCATCGGAGCTGAGCGCGGAGAGATCGAAGTCCGGCTCCCCTCCGGTGCGACGAGGCGGAGGAGTAGGATCCCTTGTCCGCTTGGCAGGAGCAGTGGCGGTGGACCGGAAGATCCCGCTCCAGTTGCCGCAGCAGCGTGAGGCGCTCCCGCGGCAACAGTGCTTGCCGCGGTGGAGCATGTCGCACGGCTCGGCGGCTGTTGGCTCGTCTGCCGCCCCGCTGCGTCCCCAGCCTTGCGGAGACGCCTCCTTGCCGGGGCCGGGGGCTCCGCCTGCGGCAAGCTGTCTGAAGGTTCAGGCTCTTCCTCGCCGGGCTCGCTCGGCTCAGCTTCAGGGCCGGCAAGGTCTTCCTGCCGGCAAACTCCTCGCGCTCGGCAACGCTTGCCGCCTCTGCTGCCTCTGCCTCCTCCACGGTGAACCCAAACTCGCCCGCGGCAATTGCTGCCGCCACCTCTTCCAACATGGTGGCGATGCGCTGCATCTCATCGTCAGTGGTGTCGCGGGTGAGGCTCTTCTGCTCGTCAGCGCGGACCGGCACTTCTACCAAGTCGTCGAAGAACGCCCGCACGACGTCATCCGCAGGTTCTTGCCAAGTTGGAGCGATTCCGTGCGAGTCGCACAACGGCATCATTGCGCGGATCCGATCGAGCGAAGAATTGTTGCACAACGAAACGATGCTCCTCGGCAACGCGAAGGGGTGCTGAGGATCGCGTTTGAACAGCTCCAGGAGCATCGCATCCAGCTCCAGGACGGTGAAATTGAAGTTGAGGCCCGGGCGCAGCCTCATTATATTCGCCGAGTTCATGAACTCCCAGGCGGGTCTCCCCCTCTCCCGCAGGGGGGCGATGCGGCGACGAAGGAAATCTGCGCCGACAGCGCCTACAGTGAGCCCGGCAAGCCTAAGGCGAAGAATCCGGGTGATGGCAATTTTAAGCCTGCCGTCTTTCGGGGCCACATTGCTCCAATCATTGCCGCGCGCTATTGGGGCTTGTCGCAGGGCAGTAAACGGCTGCAGATTCTCCTCGACGATCCAGCACCACTCTGCTCTCCACTCCTCCCACTTGCTGCGAAGATCACCCTCCAGATATGCTTCCTTCTTGCCGACTCTCGAGATCCAAGCAATCCCGCCGGCAAGGGGCTCTCCTCTCTCAACCCGGGGCATAAAGAAGTGGTGGAAGAGGGCTACATTTGGGTGGACTCCGACAAAGTTTTCGCACAGATGTGCGAAAACTGCCATGGTCAGAACGGCGTTGGGGGTGAAGTCAAGGAGGCGGAACCCGTATGTGTTCATAATGTCGCAAAAGAATTCAGAAAAGGGCGGGCAGAGCCCGCAGTAGAAGAATAGCGCGAAGAAGGGATACCCGGTCGGAGCCAGTCTCGAAGCGGTGGCCGGGAGTACCCTCGTGCGCAGATGCGCTCGCGTCTCCGTCGACCAGAAGAGGTATTAGTACTCCCTTAGCTCCTTTGCGTCAAGCTGAGGGGGGAAGATGGCCCGCTCCTTCCGCAGCGCCGCGAGCCGCTGCGCCTCAGCCGACTTCACGCCCTTCCCCTTGTCGGCTTTTGGAGCCATGGCGGAGGTGGTGGGGGAGATCGGCGGCGTTGGTGATGCTGGTGGCAATGGGGGGCAGAGCGCTGCTCTCTTTCGGCTTTGAGAAGAAGGAAGGGAGCGGCGGAGATTTCTGAAACTGGAGTAGCAACTGGTGGAGTGGGCAAACTGCCCCTGTTTCCCCTGCTTATAAAGAGGTAGATCGGTGCCTAGGTCTGAGATTGTCCCTCCACCGCTGCCTACTGCCCAAGGACAGGTTGGCATGCAGTGGACCGAAGAGGTGGAGGAGACCCTGAAGGGCTCCTCCCTTAAGGAAGAGCGTTGTGCTTTAATAGGTGTGGCGCTACAGGTTTCCGCTCCGCTGGAGCTGGCCTACATGAGGTTTTCCTGAACCTCGTAACAAGCTTTGAGGTATGCCTCTTTGTGCCGAATTAGCTGGTTTATTTGAGCTTTTCAATTTATGTATTTGTCCAAGGACATGATATCACAGCCTTCTAAGTAGCTTAGTGAGTGAGTATCCCCCAAGCTCAATGCTGGTTTCAAGAAACTAGCATTAGGGTCGCATAATGTGGAAGGAACTAGTCATGCAGCCCCCAGGACGCTGCCTGAGGCTGTCATCCTGGGATTTCAACAGTTTGATTACGGGCTTTGTAATAAGGATTTTTGCTAGCAGGTTTCTACCTCGGTTATGGACTCCATCACCGAGGAGATTGCGGAGATGAACCAGAAGCTCGATAGGTCCCAGGAGGATCTCAACCCGGTGAACCAGAGATTCGAGCAGTCTAAAGGTAAGCAATTTGAACGTGCGTGGTATTTTGCACGAAAAAGTTGTGATATATTTGTGCTAGGGGGAACTAAGGACGAACTATTCTAATGACAGCAGTGTTAGCCGAGCTTGAGACGCTCAAGGCCGAGCTCAAAAAATCTCGACAACAGGTGAAGCATCATAAAGATGTGGCCGCGAAGGCGGAGGAGGCCTGAGCCGCCGAGAAGGTGGTCGGGGACAAGGACCAAGCGCAGGTCCAAGAGGTCGAGGAGAGCATGAAGGGCGTGTCCGAGGCATGTGACAAGCTTTAGGTGGAGGGGCAACAAATGAAGGAGGAGCTTGAACAGCTCCAGCATGCCCACTACAAGCTCAAGACGACGGCGCGAGATGGTTGCGAGGTGCTCCAGCAGTTGGAGCAAATCACCTCGGGTAAGCTATACTTATTGCAGTGTGTGTTTGGCAGCAAAGGGTGTCTCGAGCTCACCCAGCTATGGCATTCCCAGAAGTCTTTGCGGATGTCCCGTGGAGCTTGGTGGATGTCGTTGCGCATTTCTACCAGTTAGTGGGTCACGAGGTGGAGAAGGTCTTCTGGGGGCAGTTCCCGGGGTCTTCGTGATCACAACTGCTAAATAATCGAATGAAGCAGTTGGCGGACCTACTCTGCATAGCGAGACCGGCACTTTAAGACCTCTGCGTCGCGTTGTGGCCTGTCGAAGCCCTTCCTACCAGCCTCTTTGGCCTCGTGATGCGCATGCGAGGGGCGGTCTCGTGCCGGTAGCTAGATGAGGTCTACGTGCTTTGAAGGAGCGTGGAGGGTGTATGCTTGAGTGAACACATAGTTCCGCAAGGTCGATGCGGTGATGGTGGCCACAGGTTCTCCTACGGACAAGCGTCGCATGGCGGAGCAATGTTATCCCGAGGTGGAGGAAGGAGCTCAGATTACCAAGGCATTTTGTCCAAAGGACACCTTGTATTACTAGGTAGCACTTCGGAATGCCAAAGTTATGAAATGTACATAACTTAATGGTTTGATGGAATGAGTATGGTTTCAAATTCCTCGATATGAATGCACTTTTATAATTATTTTACCGCCTTTGTGACCATTTTGAACTGAAAGTGGCCAGTCGCCGGTTTCTGCCCAAATGTAGAATATACAAAGGGTTTTTTGAGATGCAGCTTTGACCATTGGCTGACATCTCGGTGCTCGGAGGCGGTCTTTGCTCATAGGAACCAGGCAATCAGGCTATAATGGCTTAATAACTTTGACTAGTCTTAGGAGTTTGACTGTGGGGGCTGATATCGAGCCCTCGATGTGGGAAGTGGTCGGCCTAGTAAGCCGAGGTCTAAACCATGACACGTCGGCTAGAAAAAGTAAAGCCCTTCATTTAACATGGGTGATTTCTACCTTCACGTTGCTTAACGCGGTCTACTGATGGCCGACCAGTTTGCGCCTACCTAGATAGTTAGTTTTCGGCTTTCTCCACTGAGGTGCTCTGCCAATTTACATGGCGGCACAATCACAGTGGTTCTCCTATTACACCCTTAGCCGAATTCATAGGGAATGTAAGGGTTACACGTAGGAGCCTGGCAACCCAACTATTGACAAAAATCTAGGTTCAAAACTGATGCATATGAAGCCAAAATCTGATACTCCAAACACGCCGGACTTGTAAGGCAGGGGAATGAGGCCCCTTAACGGTTGTATCTTGAAAGACATTCTTGTAGTGCAAACGCAATGCTTGAACAGGAATGTAGGTAATACCTTTAGAGGGCATGCTTTTTATTTTTATAACCTCAAGCTGTTACATGCCAAGCTATTACGAGAGAAATTAAAGAATACAACATAAGAGAGTGCATGAGGAAGAAAAAACAGGTCAGATGTTGTCATCAAGTTTTAGGATCCCGAGCAAAATCCCGCCACACGCATGTGCTTCCGAGATGTTGACCAGCTTGCCATCGTGAAAGATGGTTATTGAGTAGGACCGGTGCGGTCTCGGCCCTAAGCGCTTATTGGCTGAGCCCCTTGAACGAGATCCTATAGAGGTCTGTTGTGTGGTTTAGGTCACATTGATGGAGTCATGATTGCAGGCTCTTTGACAGAGACCTACTATTGTGAGGGCTCGAAGCCACATCGGTCCTTGGTCGAGCCGTTCCAGCGTTTCGGTGAATTTTGCCTCCTCAGTGGCCCAGGAATCTTGAGTGCAAAGTTATGCACCCTGGGGACGTAGTGCCCCGGCCAGAGAGGGCACACAAGGAGTCTGTATCCCTATTTAGGGTGCGGGGGCACGTGGCGGAGGTCGGTTTGTGCAGCCCGTGTGTACTTCGAGGAGCTGGTGGTGCATTTATTGCTGCGAGCCGCTTCCTTGGATGCTTGTACCTTGGTTGCGAAAGCCGCGGTCTACCCTCCGTACAGAGTGAGCGCTTGGTGTTACCATTGACTGTGATAACACCATTGGGCCCTTGCATTTTGAGCTTGAGATAAGCATAATGCGGGACTGCGTTGAAGCATGCAAAAGCTGTGCTCCCTAAGAGCGTGTTGTATTCGCTTCGGAAGGGGACGATGTGGAAGATTAAGTCCTCGCTTCTGAAGTTCTCGAGCGAGCCTAAGACTACCTCAGCGGTGATCGTTCCGGTACAGCGGGCTTCGACGCTTGGGATGACACCTTTAAAGGTGGTGGTGCTCGAATTGATCCAGGATGAGTCGATGCCCATGTTCCTAACCATGTACTCATAAATGAGGTTGAGGCTACTTCCTCCATCCATCAGGACGCGTGTTAGATGATAACCGTCGACAATTGGGTCATGGACGAGCGCCACCGATCTGCCATGCCTGGTGCTGGTCGGATGATCATGCTTGTCAAATGTGATCGGGTAAGCGGACTGTCGGTGTACTAGAGTAGGGGTACCCTAGTATCCCGAACTTGTGCACGGGCAGTTGCAGCGCCCCGCGGCAAGGCTTGCCGGGCGATCGCCAAGGTCCTCTGTGGTTCCTCTGGAGCCATTCAAGAACAAAGTATTCAAGCCAAGGAGACAAGGCCTCGGCAAGAGGAGCTTGCCGGGAAGGCCAACCAAGGCATATCAAGGAACTTGCCGCAACGCGCCACGCGTCCCGGCAAGGCCCGGTGAGCGACAAGCTTCCGGACGCGACAAGGCAACGACCGCGGCAAGACGCTTGCCGCGGCAAGCGGCCAGTCTGTACCCACGCTCCAGCACATCCACCAACGTGTCGCCCTGGGGCCTTTCCAGGCGCGCGTGGCGGAAGGCTGTGTAGCCAGCGGTGCGCGGTGGCATGCGATGCTGACAAGATCGCCATCGTGGCAGGTGGTGGCGCCCCTGACGGTCCCTTTCTGCACTGTTTGGGCGACACAGACGGGCATTTAATGCCTTTGTCCCCTGCCGTCAGGGTTAGGTAGGATACACTGTACAGGTAGCTGTACCAACCACCTCTCTTTTTACGTTTTTGCCCTTGTTTACGTTGCCACCTGTCGGTGACCCCTTGAGCATATAAAAGGAGGCCCATGCGCAACGTAAAGAGGGGTTTGGCTCAGTTCGAGGCTAGAAAACACTCTCGCTCAGTCTCGTTACCTGCTCACGTGTACCGTAACACTCAGCGCTCCCGAGCAAGAACACAATACAACCAGACAAGCAGCAGTAGGAGTGTTATCTCTCCGGAGAGCTCCGAGGCTGGGTAAACTGCTCGTGTGCTTCGCCTCGATCTGCTCTTCGTGCGACCTCCGCCCCCCGCCGAACCGAAAGGGGCCCGGTCCACCGGCCCCATAGGTGTTCGTGGATCAGCTTCCCCGACACGGACCAGGGGTTAAACTTTGGGGTGACTGGCTCCAATGTGCAGACATCCCAGAGTACACGTGAGGGATTCCTGGATTAAGGGGTCCTCAGCCAGCCGGACTATATGCATATGCCGGACTGTTGGGCTATAAAGATACAAAATAGAAGACTTCGTCTCGTGTCCGGATGGGACTCTCCTTTGCGTGGAAGGCAAGCTTGGCGATTCGGATATGAAGATTCCTGTCACATCCCTAGTTCTGGCCTGATCTATGCTTGCTTCCATGTTTGCATCATGTTTAAATTTCTGAAACTTGAACTGAGGAAATTTTGGAAGCCTCAAAAACCCTAAATAAAAGAAGGGCAAAAACCCTAAAATCTCATTCATTGTTCCAAAATGCTCTCCTTAGATGTTTAATATTTTTGGCAAGGGTTTTGATCCAAACCAAAAATAATGAACATTTTAAAAGGATTTATTTTTAGGACTTTGAATTTAAATCATTAGCTATTTGAATTTGAAATTATATTCATATAATTAGAATATAATTTCAAATACCCCTGAAATATTTTATGAGCTTTTGGAAAAGTCCATCTAGCAAAATAAAAATATTAAGAGGAGTTTTTGGCATTGTTTGAATTATTTTAAATTCAAAACAGTGGCAAAAGAATTAAATAAAAGAAAACAGAACATAAATATAAAAAAAAGAGCAGAAGCCTACCTGGGCCACCTACCTGCAGCCCACCTAGCGCCCCACCTGGCGCCAGCAATCGGCCCAGCTGCCGTGCTGGCAGCCCACCGGTGCGGCCCAGCCCACCAGGCGCCTCCCCCCTGTCGTCTTCCTCCCCTCGCCCCAAAGCTGCTGCTGTCGCCGTGAGAAAGCGCCCGCACACGCAGGCTCCACCTCCTGCTTCGCGCTGGAGGCTCAACCTCCTCCCTGTCCCCGCGCCTGGAGACGCCTCGACCCCCTCTGTTCTCCCCCCCTCTTTCCTGGCTCTCCCCCTCGCTTGCCCGCAGCCATGGCCGAACGCCACCATCGCCACCGACGCCGTTCGCCGCG
>NC_057810.1:352582752-352602621 GCF_018294505.1 Triticum aestivum | reverse complement strand
CACCGCCTAGCCTTCCCATCTGTCCAGGAGCTCCACCTCCGTCGTCTACGCCTCCTCAAGGGCACACGCGCCGCCGGACGCCCCCGAACGCCCACACCGCCGCCTTCTTCAACCTTCGGCCCCGTCGATCGCCGTCGTCGATTCGCCCCCGACAAGTCATCCTCGAGCCCACTAACCCTCCCAGCGGACTCGCGGTGAGCCCCTGAGTCATTTCCCCCTTCTTCCCTGGTCGCTTTTGACCTCTAGGCCATAGCCCCGCCGTGGCCGAGAGCTCCATGCCGCCGCCGCGTAGCTCGTCGTCGTTTGAGCTAGCATCTGTCACGGCCGAGCACATATTTGTGCTCCTCGCGTCGTCAGGAGTCTGCTGAGACCCTCCACTAGTTTCCCCGTGCACCGAAGCTCCATTCTCGTTGAGGTCCGGAACTCCGGCGCCGCCGCGAGCTCGTTTCCGGCGAGCTCCGGCCACCACAGCCGCTGCCGCTCGCCCAGTTGGATGCGGCACATCTTCAGCTACCCGTAGGAGCAAACCACGCGTCGAATGGTGCTCCGTAGCGAGCACACGTTGCATCTCCGTCGTCGGCCATGGTCGTCGCCGGCGAAACTCCGGCGGGAGCTGACGTGGCTCCGTCATTAGGAGCTAACCCAGCTAGTTAATCAACCTACAGCCACTGACAGTGGGCCCCACCCCTGGTCAAACCCCAGTCAGTGCTGGGTTTGACCGGGATTAGTTCCTGTGTCACTGACGTGTGGACCCCGCACGTCAGGTTTGACCTGGACCTGGCCATTGACTCGCTGACATCATGCTGGCGTCAGGCTGACGCAATTAATTCTTTCTGGATTTAAAATAATTCAGAAAATTCCAGAAATTGTATAAACTTCTAAAATTCATAGAAAATTAACCGTAACTCTAAATGAAATAATTTATATATGAAAAATTATCAGAAAAATCCAATCTATCCATATGTACTATTTTCATGCATGTTTGAACAATGTTTGTCCTCTGTTTTGGACAAAACAAATAGATGGCAATTAAACTCTCACATATGGAGTTTGAATTTGAATCTTGTATTCAAACCAACTTCATTTAACTTTGTTGCTAGCTGCACTAGCTCAAAACACCAGCATGTTGCCATGTCATAATCATGCATCATAATGTGCATTGCATTGATTGTGTTTCTCTCTGTTGCCGGTAATTGTTCCCTCTCGATAGACGTGTACCGGCGATGTGATCGATGACAACGATGAAGAGCTATATTATCTTCAGAAGTGCCAGGCAAGCAAAACCCCCTTGTTCATTCCGATAAAATCCTACTCTCTCGCTCCTGCTCTCTTTTACTGCATTAGAACAACAACGATTCATCTGTTACTTGTTGCGGTAGCTGAACCCCTTTATCCTTTGCATGACCTGTCATTGCCACAGTAAATAGACGAAACCCACTAGCATGGGTAGGAGTTGTTTGAGCCCTGTTGTGCCTACTCAGTCATGCTTGTTTGTCATGCCTGCTACTGCTTAGAGTTGAGTCAGGTCTGATTCATTGGGAATGAATCGGAGGTGTGTAAAACATGTCCTATTGTTGAGAGCTAAGTGTGTGAACATGATTTGGTAAAGGTAGCGGTGAGAGGCCATGTAGGAGTACATGGTGGGTTGTCTCATTGCAGTCGTCCTCAGGAACTGAGTTCTGTGTTTGTGATCCATGAACAGCTACTACCACACATTGGGATCCTTAATTGACTCTCTCGACTTATTAATCAACATGATCTCTGTCCAGGAGTTGCAACTAGTTTCTGGTGTTTGTAGGTAGTGTTAGTAGTCTACCAAGTGGCACCCGGTACAGGTGGGCTTGGGACAGACTAGGCACATTGGCACGGTGTACCAAGCGTACATCCACCCGTCGAGGTGGCCTTGGGAACCCTGCTCACATCGTTTGGGGCCGTGAGCGACACCCCGGCCGGATCTCCTTGCGGATGGAACCCAAATAGGCGATAAACCTGGACTAGAGACTTGTTCGGTTAGTCAGGTCATGGCCGACTCCCTCGCCCGGCTTCCGCTTGAAGGTTGCCGAGGTACATGACGTGTACAGGGCGATAAGTGGCGAAAGCGTGTGTGAAGAAGTACACCCCTGCAGGGTTATCATTATCTATTCGAATAGCCGGATTCCTAGGATATGGAAACTTGGACCCCTTGCATAGTTCATAGACAAGTGAAAGTGGATACTCTAAAATACGCAAGATAAGCGTGAGTGCTATGGATGGCGTTCTCGTAGGGAGACGGGAGCGGATCCATAGTAGTGTATTGATATGGTGAATATGTGGACTCGTGTGCGCCACCTCAAAAGAGTTACTTGTAGTCGTAGTTCAGGATAGCCACCGAGTCAAAGCTGGCTTGCTGCAGTTAAACCCCGCCATCCTCTTGTTGATAATGATGCATATGTAGATAGTTCTGATGTAAGTCTTGCTGGGTACATTTGTACTCACGTTTTCCTATTTTATGTTTTGCAGAGAGACTTCAGTCTCACTAGTAGTTCCACGTGGACTTCGACGTTTAGCTTGTTACCTCAGCTACGATCTTGTGCCTCAACATGATTTGGTAGATAGTCAGGCTTCTCAGCCTTTTTCATTTATAGATGTCCGTACTCAGGCATGATAGCTTCTGCTTGTGCTTTGATTTGTATGCTCTGAATGTTGGGTCATGAGACCCATGTTTGTAATATCTCGCTCCTCGGAGCCTATGGAACAAAAATACTTGAGTTGTAGAGTCATGTTGTGATACCATGTTGTATCTGCACATATCGAGCATATTGTGTGTATGTTATTGAAATGCTTGGTATGTGTGGGATCTGACTATCTAGTTGTTTATCTTTAGTAGCCTCTTTTATCGGGAAATGTCTCCTAGTGTTTCCACCGAGCCATGGTAGCTTGCTACTGCTCCGGAACACTTAGGCTGGCCGGCATGTGTCCTTCTTCGTTCCTGTGTCTGTCCCTTCGGGGAAATGTCACGCGATGAATACCGGAGTCCTGTTAGCCCGCTACAGCCCGGTTCACCGGAGTCCTGCTAGCCCAGTGCTACAGCCTGGATTCACTCGCTGATGACCGACACGTTCGATGCTGGGTCATGGATGCCTGTCCCTGTAAGTTTGTGCCACTTTGGGTTTACGACTAGCCATGTTAGCTCGGGCTCCTTATCATATGGATGCTAGCGACACTGTCATATACGTGTGCCAAAAGGCGCAAACGGTCCCGGGTAAAGGTAAGGCGACACCCGTGGGAATACCGTGCGTGAGGCCGTAAAGTGATATGAGGTGTTACATGCTAGATCGATGTGGCATTGAGACGGGGTCCTGACAGCGTTTGGTATCAGAGCTTGACTGCCTGTAGGATTACCAAGCCAAATTGGTCGAAGTTGAGTCTAGAAATTCTTTAGTTATATAAGGGAATTGATTGTGGGATGGAACATAAGGCTCTTTTACTCCTTATACTTTATGCCCTTCTGATCTGAGTCATCTTATCTTTCCTACGAGGTTAAGGAACTAGGTTTTTTCCTCTTTCTATCAGGATCACGTGTTACTAATCCGTAGTCCTATAGGATTGATGGTTCTGAGCTTGAGTTAAGTTCCTACTATCTTCGGTATGTCTCTGATGATCTCGAAACCTTGATATTGTGCTTCTGAGTGGTTATGCCACCATTTTGTGAATGTCTCAAGTCTTTTTTGAGCATTTACAGCCGTTATGCTGTCCGAGTCATCCCAGGTTTCTAAATAATCTGATGCATTTGCAAAATCCTTTCCCTCTGGTTTCGATGTTCCTTTATGCCAGCTCAATCACACTAATTGTTGAGTTGAGGTATTCTATTGCCTTGACACTTATCTTGGAGTTTTTATTATGACCCTAGGTGTCTTAGGGGATCATCTAGTAGTCTAGCCATGTTTTGTGATCCCAGTGTGATGATTCTGGCCTTTATTCGCGTAAGCATCCCGTGATGCCACTTAGTAGTAGGTATTCTACTCCTTGGGTTTTGAACCCAAGATTCACCCTACTTACCTCGTGTTGATAGTGTTGCTAGTCCCTTTAGGATACTAGTAACCTTTGCAATAGTCCTCAATGTTCATGGTATTTCCTTCTTTCAAATACCATGAACTACTTATGGCAGAAGTTCCTCATTGAACTGAACGATCACAACCAGAGTGCTCTTGACGAGTTCTCCATTCTATATTGTGGCTCTGCCAGTTCTACCTTTCTGCATGGGTTATCCGGAAGAAATATGTTGAATTCGTTCGACATGCTAGTCCATGCATCCAGAACTCAGAAAATCATATGTTCCTTTGAGTTGTCCCTCTTTAGTTGTTTTCTGGCCCTCGTCTATCAATTGATAGTCAGGAGTAATTGTGCATTCGTGTTATCAATGCTTATTACTCTTGTGGTCCGTCAAGCCATTCTTTCCTGAATGACTTGGAGAAACAAACTCCGGTACCTCATCCATATCTAGGATTGGGTCAAAGCAGTTGTATTCCGCAGATCAAATGCCAATCCAGCTTTTGGTTCTGTTCTACCTTGGAGTATTACCCCCTTTATGTCAGAATTGTCATGAGAACTGCACCAACTCATGAATTTTGACATAGTGATACTTCTCACTATCATTAGTCATTCCTCGGTCTTCGTGTTGATGCAACCGGAATACCGACAAATGAATTGTGATGTGTGAAATCAATACTCCTAGCAACCTTGTTGCTTTGTAGTTAAAGGACAATAATTTCATTCTTAGCGTGTTGGTTTTTGAATCATCCTTCTAAGACTGATCGTGCTACCTAGTCCTTATTTCGGTGCACCCTTCGATTGATGAGTTAGGATCTTGTCAAGTCCTCACTCATTTGATCATATCGTCTTGCCCTCAAAAGCGAGATTGTTCTCGAGCTTAGTAACATATCGGTGGTTCGTGATTTTTCGAAGATCTTCTAGGAAGTATTACCAGGTTGTCACCTGACCGCTATGTTGAGCTCGTGATCAAGTTGGTTTCTTGTGAACCACTCTCTCTCCAAGATCGGTGTTAGATATCCCTGAGCTAGTTGGTTAAGCTAGACAACAACTTGGAGAGTTGGAAGATAAAAGCTTGCCTGACTTAGTTCGTTCCAAAGGGATATTCTTGTGTAGTGTGTGTTGAAGAAAGATGATATCTTCATCGATTGGTCCCTGTGATCAGTTGCTGGACCTATTGTCTCATCAATCCTTTGATTTGAGTGTGGGCTATCGTCAAATCAAATCAGTACCAACGATGTTTCTAATGTTGTTTTACTCGTGGTTTTTCCTCGAGCATACACCATTATATTCTTTGGGTCTGACCAATGCTATCACTTGTTCACATAATTAGGGAATTCCATCTTCATGGGAATCTGGATGAATTGTTGTTGAGCCCATCGACAACATCCTTGTCTTCTCCATAATTTTGCTGAACATTAAGCTAGTGTTGGAAACTTTTGAAAGCATTTGTTCATGCTAGCTCATGAAGCATATGTTCGGATGTAAGGAGTGACTTCCTCTAGTTCATGTGCATTGGATGCAAGTTGCCGCCGTGGACTCGAGAAAGTCAATGTTGTTTCCTTTGGAATCATCCCAAATCAGTCATGCATACGTGCGAAGTATTCTGTGGTTCAGAGACTTGCAACCTCCGTTGCATATGTATATCCTAGCACACCAAGCCACTGATTGACTTGCTCAAGGATAAGAAGTTCATCGATAAGTGCACAAGGACTTCGATATCCTCGATGCTGGTTCCCCACCGGAACTCGGTAGTGTTTTATTGTAAGAATACCATGTGATCATGTTTTGTCTGGGACAACATGTTCACATGTGTGCAGCAGAACCAGCTCATGTTTTGGAGCTTACTACCGTAGTCCATTTCCCGAGAATCTCGCAACGTCATCTCGTCGATTGTGTTGCAAACTTTCATTTTTCTTCCTAGACTCGATGAGTCTGGATATCCTGACACCAACCAGATCTGAATCTCAGGCAGATATGATGGTTGGAACATTTCCCAAGAACTATAATACTGGTCCCTCGATAACCGGTAAAGTGGATGTCGTGGCCAACCCACCTAGCCGGAAGACCTATTATTGTAGTATCTTGATTGAAAATGTTGGCCACCTCCCCATAAGGATTTCGTAGGGTTTTACTCCAATAAGTTACTCCTTATGGATTCTTGAGCTCCCGAAGTCCGACCTTTTACTTGATGTTCTAGTTATCAAACCATATTTATGAATGGGATACACTAGCACATCATGGGGAACATTAGAAGCGGAGTGCTAAATGTCTCTCGGTCGATCATCCAGATTTTGTTTCCTTGGCCTCGCTAAGGTGAAATCTGAGAAGGTGTTGTCTTCGTTTGCACCTGCATCGTCCATCGCTATTCATCATGGTAGTATGTTGTGTCGTCAGCACCCTTGACACGGATGTTGATAAAACCTTGATGATTGTGGAAAATGCTCAAGTTCTTGAGAGCACGCACAAGCGCTACGTGTTATCATCGGTACTACGTGGGATTCCTCTCAGTTTCCTCGGCAATGCTATGACCTTTTCAAACAGTGAATTCACTCTCTATTGTTGGGTTCTTCCCTAGTTACCAGAATCATTCCCAGCATTTGCATTTTGTTCCCAGCTTGCACCACCAATGTGCCATTCTACCATGGGTCTCTTCCATTTCCTGTGATAAGCAAACTCATCCATTACATTGTCTTCAACAAGGTAATCCACATCATCCAAGTCCGAGTATGCCATTCTACCGACCCCCTCCAAATGATCGCTTGTGATTGCCTTAGGCTGGTATAAAGAGTTTCAATGATCTTTGAATCAAAGGTAATTCTTTTTGCCACTTAAGGGGATATTTCTACGAGTCACCTTCCCTAAGGTGCATCATTATGGTATCATGGCAATTCAACTCCTCGCTACGTTGACAACCGATCAGCACATTCTTAAGTCTGGAATTGTTGTCTACCTAGCGAGCCCTCGTCATCTGTTCCACTCCATTCCTCTAGAGCTATGCTTCGTGTCTCAGCTCGAGAGATGTGTCAATGTCTCATCCCATGAGTTGATACTGAGTTGTTCGGTCTTCGAGAAGATCGATCCTTCTAGAGTTTTCCTTTCCTCTTCTTGTCATGATTAGCTAAAGTTCTCAGAGCAAGACATCAAGACAATGATGGTGATCGAATCAATGTTCTTATGAAGGGCAACCTGGATCGTGAAGATTGGGCTAGTTTGCGTTCCCCCTTCACCTTACCCTACGCTTGAATCTCGGGTCGAGATTCTTGTTTAGTGGGGGTGAGCTGTCACATCCCTAGTTCTGGCCTGATCTATGCTTGCTTCCATGTTTGCATCATGTTTAAATTTCTGAAACTTGAACTGAGGAAATTTTGGAAGCCTCAAAAACCCTAAATAAAAGAAGGGCAAAAACCTTAAAATCTCATTCATTGTTCCAAAATGCTCTCCTTAGATGTTTAATATTTTTGGCAAGGGTTTTGATCCAAACCAAAAATAATGAACATTTTAAAAGGATTTATTTTGGGGACTTTGAATTTAAATCATTAGCTATTTGAATTTGAATTATATTCATATAATTAGAATATAATTTCAAATACCCCTGAAATATTTTATGAGCTTTTGGAAAAGTCCATCTAGCAAAATAAAAATATTCAGAGGAGTTTTTGGCATTGTTTGAATTATTTTAAATTCAAAACAGTGGCAAAAGAATTAAACAAAAGAAAATAGAACAGAAATATAAAAAAAGAGCAGAAGCCTACCTGGGCCACCTACCTGCAGCCCACCTACCGCCCCACCTGGCGCCAGCAACCGGCCCAGCTCCCGTGCTGGCAGCCCACCGGTGCGGCCCAGCCCACCAGGCGCCTCCCCCCTGTCGTCTTCCTCCCCTCGCCCCAAAGCTGCTGCTGTCGCCGTGAGAAAGCGCCCGCGCACGCAGGCTCCACCTCCTGCTTCGCGCTGGAGGCTCAACCTCCTCCCTGTCCCCGCGCCTGGAGACGCCTCGACCCCCTCTGTTCTTCCCCCCCTCTTTCCTGGCTCTCCCCCTCGCTTGCCCGCAGCCATGGCCGAATGCCACCATCGCCACCGACGCCGTTCGCCGTGGCCACAGCCACCGCCTAGCCTTCCCATCTGTCCAGGAGCTCCACCTCCGTCGTCTACGCCTCCTCAAGGGCACACGCGCCGCCGGACGCCCCCGAACGCCCACACCGCCGCCTTCTTCAACCTTCGGCCCCGTCGATCGCCGTCGTCGATTCGCCCCCGACAAGTCATCTTCGAGCCCACTAACCCTCCCAACAGACTCGCGGTGAGCCCCTGAGTCGTTTCCCCCTTCTTCCCTGGTCGCTTTTGACCTCTAGGCCATAGCCCCGCCGTGGCCGAGAGCTCCATGTCGCTGCCACGTAGCTCGTCGTCGTTTGAGCTAGCATTTGTCACGGCCGAGCACATATTTGTGCTCCTCGCGTCGTCAGGAGTCTGCTGAGACCCTCCACTAGTTTCCCCGTGCACCGGAGATCCATTCTCGTTGAGGTCCGGAACTCCGGCGCCGCCGCGAGCTCGTTTCCGGCGAGCTCCGGCCACCAAAGCCGCTGCCGCTCGCCCAGTTGGATGCGGCGCATCTTCAGCTGCCCGTAGGAGCAAACCACGCGTCGAATGGTGCTCCGTAGCGAGCACAGGTTGCAGCTCCATCGTCGGCCATGGTCGTCGCCGGCGAAACTCCGGCGGGAGCTGACGTGGCTCCGTCATTAGGAGCTAACCCAGCTAGTTAATCAACCTACAGCCACTGACAGTGGGCCCCACCCCTGGTCAAACCCCAGTCAGCGCTGGGTTTGACCGGGATTAGTTCCTGTGTCACTGACATGTGGACCCCGCACGTCAGGTTTGACCTGGACCTGGCCGTTGACTCGCTGACATCATGCTGGCGTCAGGCTGACGCAATTAATTCTTTCTGGATTTAAAATAATTTAGAAAATTCCAGAAATTGTATAAACTTCTAAAATTCATAGAAAATTAACCGTAACTCTAAATGAAATAATTTATATATGAAAAATTATCAAAAAAATCCAATCTATCCATCTGTACTATTTTCATGCATGTTTGAACAATGTTTGTCCTCTGTTTTGGACAAAACAAATAAATGGCAATTAAACTCTCACATATGGAGTTTGAATTTGAATCTTGTATTCAAACCAACTTCATTTAACTTTGTTGCTAGATGCACTAGCTCAAAACACCAGCATGTTGCCATGTCATAATCATGCATCATAATGTGCATTGCATTGATTGTGTTTCTCTCTGTTGCCGGTAATTGTTCCCTCTCGATAGACGTGTACCGGCGATGTGATCGATGACACCGATGAAGAGCTATATTATCTTCAGAAGTGCCAGGCAAGCAAAACCCCCTTGTTCATTCCGATAAAATCCTACTCTCTCGCTCCTGCTCTCTTTTACTGCATTAGAACAACAACGATTCATCTGTTACTTGTTGCGGTAGCTGAACCCCTTTATCCTTTGCATGACCTGTCATTGCCACAGTAAATAGACGAAACCCACTAGCATGGGTAGGAGTTGTTTGAGCCCTGTTGTGCCTACTCATTCATGCTTGTTTGTCATGCCTGCTACTGCTTAGAGTTGAGTCAGGTCTGATTCATTGGGAATGAATCGGAGGTGTGTAAAACAAGTCCTACTGTTGAGAGCTAAGTGTGTGAACACGATTTGGTAAAGGTAGCGGTGAGAGGCCATGTAGGAGTACATGGTGGGTTGTCTCATTGCAGCCGTCCTCAGGAACTGAGTTCTGTGTTTGTGATCCATGAACAGCTACTACCACACATTGGGATCCTTAATTGACTCTCTCGACTTATTAATCAACATGATCTCTGTCCAGGAGTTGCAACTAGTTTCTGGTGTTTGTAGGTAGTGTTAGTAGTCTACCAAGTGGCACCCGGTACAGGTGGGCTTGGGACAGACTAGGCACAGTGGCACGGTGTACCAAGCGTACATCCACCCGTCGAGGTGGGCTTGGGAACCCTGCTCACATCGTTTGGGGCCGGATCTCCTTGCGGATGGAACCCGAATAGGCGATAAACCTGGACTAGAGACTTGTTCGGTTAGTCAGGTCGTGGCCGACTCCCTCGCCCGGCTTCCTCTTGAAGGTTGCCGAGGTACATGACGTGTACAGGGCGATAAGTGGCGAAAGCGTGTGTGAAGAAGTACACCCCTGCAGGGTTATCATTATCTATTCGAATAGCCGGATTCCTCGGATATGGAAACTTGGACCCCTTGCATAGTTCATAGACAAGTGAAAGTGGATACTCTAAAATATGCAAGATAAGCATGAGGGCTATGGATGGCGTTCTCATAGGGAGACGGGAGCGGATCCATAGTAGTGTATTGATATGGTGAATATGTGGACTCGTGTGCGCCACCTCAAAAGAGTTACTTGTAGTCGTAGTTCAGGATAGCCACCGAGTCAAAGCTGGCTTGCTGCAGTTAAACCCCACCATTCTCTTGTTGATAATGATGCATATGTAGATAGTTCTGATGTAAGTCTTGCTGGGTACATTTGTACTCACGTTTGCCTATTTTATGTTTTGGAGAGAGACTTCAGTCTCACTAGTAGTTCCACGTGGACTTCGACGTTTAGCTTGTTACCTCAGCTACGATCTTGTGCCTCAACAGGATTTGGTAGATAGTTAGGCTTCTCAGCCTTTTTCATTTATAGATGTCCGTACTCAGGCATGATAGCTTCCGCTTGTGCTTTGATTTGTATGCTCTGAATGTTGGGTCATGAGACCCATGTTTGTAATATCTCGCTCCTCGGAGCCTATGGAACAAAAATACTTGAGTTGTAGAGTCATGTTGTGATGCCATGTTGTATCTGCACATATCGAGCATATTGTGTGTATGTTATTGAAATGCTTGGTATGTGTGGGATCTGACTATCTAGTTGTTTATCTTTAGTAGCCTCTTTTATCGGGAAATGTCTCCTAGTGTTTCCACCGAGCCATGGTAGCTTGCTACTGCTCCGGAACACTTAGGCTGGCCGGCATGTGTCCTTCTTCGTTCCTATGTCTGTCCCTTCGGGGAAATGTCACGCGATGAATACCGAAGTCCTGTTAGCCCGCTACAGCCCGGTTCACCGGAGTCCTGCTAGCCCAGTGCTACAGCCTGGATTCACTCGCTGATGACCGACACGTTCGATGCTGGGTCATGGATGCCTGTCCCTGTAAGTTTGTGCCACTTTGGGTTTACGACTAGCCATGTCAGCCCGGGCTCCTTATCATATGGATGCTAGCGACACTGTCATATACGTGTGCCAAAAGGCGCAAATGGTCCCGGGTAAAGGTAAGGCGACACCCGTGGGAATACCGTGCGTGAGGCCGCAAAGTGATATGAGGTGTTACATGCTAGATCGATGTGGCATTGAGTCGGGGTCCTGACAATTCCTTTCTCTGTAACCGACTCTGTGTAACCCTAGCCCCCTCCGGTGTCTATATAAACCAGAGGGTTTAGTCCGTAGGACAAGAACAATCATAATCATAGGCTAGCTTCTAGGGTTTAGCCTCTACGATCTCGTGGTAGATCAACTCTTGTAATACTCATATCATCGAGATCAATCAAGCAGGAAGTAGGGTATTACCTCCATCGAGAGGGCCCGAACCTGGGTAAACATTGTGTCCCCCGTCTCCTGTTACCATTAGCCTTAGACGCACAGTTCAGGACCCCCTACCCGAGATCCGCCGGTTTTGACAACGACATTGTTGTTTTTATTGAGAGTTCCACTGTGTCGTCACCGTAAGGCTTGATGGCTCCTTCAATCATCTATAACAACGGAGTCCAGGGTGGGGTCTTCCTCCCCGAACAGATCTTCGTATTCGGCGGCTTCGCACTGCGGGCCAACTCGTTTGGCCATCTGGAGCAGATCGACAGCTACGCCCCTGGCCATCAGGTTAGGTTTGGAAGCTTGAACTACACCGCCGACGTCAGCGAGATTTGATCTTCGACGGATTCGAACCCACGACAGTCGCACCCTGCCGCCATGATGAACATGACCTAAATCTATCATCGGACTGTGCTCAGGACGTAGCGCCTGTAACCGCTCTGGCCCTAGACCAGAGTAGAGCGCGCCATCCGAGGACGGGAAGCTGAACCCCGCCACGGAAACTACAGACTCAACGGTGTTAAAGCCGAACACAGGTCCAACCTCTAGCGAGGCCTATGTCATCGGAACCTCGGACTCGTCTCCGGCCATAGGCTCCAAACCACGTGTATCCGCGCCCGTCGAACCTGACCGAGCGCTGATCTTGGGGTTCAGCTCTGCGGACATCTTCCAACACTCACCCTTAGGCGATGTATTAAACTCGTTGAAATCTGTCTCCTTGGCAGGAGATTCTTGGCCGAACTATGTCCGGCTCGAGTGGGAAGCGGATGATGAAGAACTTCGTTACCCGCCCACCACCCACTTGATAGCCCTTGTCGATGACTTGATCGACATGCTCGACTTCGACTACGAAGACATCGACGGTATGGACGACGATGCGGGAGAAGAATAGGAACCACCGCCCACAGGGCGCTGGACAGCCACCTCCTCATACGACATATACATGGTGGACAAACCCAAATAAAACAATGGCAAAAAGGATCAGTTGAGGACAAGCCACCTGAGAAGCAGCCGAAGCACCGACGTCAGCGGCGCCGCTCTAAACCTCGCCATAGTAAAAACAGCGACACAGGCACAAGAGGGAATAACACCCCGGACGATGCCGAAGACAATGAAGACCCCGCAGACCCAGCAATGGTGCAGGACGAGCAAGGTAATGGCAAACACAGTCTGGGGCCCCTGCCCGATCACAATGATGCCGAAGACTCCAATTATAACCTGATGCCGAAGAGGAGATCAGTCTGGATGATGATGCATTCATCGTTGCAGAAAAACTATTGGAACAAGAACACCTCCACTAGAGACTTATCGCCACCGTGAGGAGCTTGAAGAAGTAGAAGCAATGGCTTAAAACCGCACAGGATACACTCAATGATAAATGGAACGAAGTGCTCGACACTGAGGAAAAATACGGCGGTAATCACCAAACAAAGAGCTACCCCAAACACAAACTGCCGCCCGCATTCGACGACGATGCTATCACGCCCATACCGCTGAATAACAATATGACCGATCAACCAAGACGACCACCTCGTGGTCTAGATAGAGCGGCTAACAACGCCGCACACAAACCCACACCCCCTCCCCATAAAGGAAAGGAGGTCGCAACCTAGAACCAGAAACACGATTTACGTGAAGACCTGGACAGAAAGGCTGGCAGAACCAGGTCCATCTATGGATCCAGGGAACGTGTTCCCGCACAGGATCAATGCCATCAAACAAAATATGTCGGTCACTCACCAGTTCGGAACCAAAACTGAACACTACAACTGCCGGACCCATGCCGCGACACAGCCAAATACAGGGGTGCTGCACACCCCCAGTGCTTCACCGATGAGGTGCTGGATCATGAATGTCGAGAAAGGTTTAAACCCATGAATATCGAGGCATACGATGGAACAACAGACCCAACGGTCTAGATAGAAGACTTTATTCTTCACATCCACATGGCTCGCGGAGCCGATCTCCACACCATCAAATACCTACCCCTCAAACTAAAAGGACCAGCTCGGCACTGGCTGAAAAGCCTCCCCAAAAATTCCGTTGGAAGCTGGGAAGAACTTGAGGATGCTTTTAGCGCCAATTTCCAAGGGACCTATGTCCAACCTCTGGATGCAGACGATCTAAGTCACATAACCCAACAACCCGGAGAGTCAGCCCGTAAGCTTTGGAACCGATTTCTCACTAAGAAGAACCAAATTGTCGACTGTCCGGACGCTGAAGCATTAGCAGCTTTCAAACACAGTGTCCGAGATGCATGGCTAGCCAGACACCTAGGCCAAGAAAAGCCGAAGACAATGGCAGCCCTAACTACACTCATGACCCGCTTTTGCGCGGGAGAGGACAGCTGGTTGGCCCATAGCTGCACCAGCGATCCTGGCACATCCGAAGTCAGGGATGGCAATGGAAAACCATGATGCAATAAAAACAAACGTCGAAACAATGAAGAAAGCCCAGACAATACAGCGGTAAACGTTGGATTCAGGTGCTCTAGACCCGGCAACGGAAAAAGTCACTTAAAGGCAGCAGAGATGGTCCATCTAGCCTAGATAAAATTCTAGACAGGTCCTGCCAGATTCATGGCACCCCCGACAAACTAGCTAACCATACCAATAGAGAATGTTGGGTCTTCAAGCAGGCCGGCAAGCTCAACGCCGAACACAAAGGGAAGGGACCGCAAAGCGAAGACAAGGACGAATCTCGCCGGCCGAATATGGGGGGACAAAACAAATTTCCACTGGAGGTCAAAACAGTGAACATGATTTATGTCACTCATATCCCAAAGAGGGAGCGCAAATGCGCACTCTGAGACATGTGTGCTATAGAGCCCGTCGCCCCCAAATACAACCCATGGTTGGCATGTTCGATCACCTTCGATCACAGGGATGATCCGACTAGTATCCGTCATGGGGGTTTGGCTGCCCTAGTGCTCGACGCAATAATTGACGGATACCACCTCACCCGAGTCCTCATGGACAACGGCAGTAGTCTCAATCTGATATATCAGGACACTGTCCGTAAGATGGGGATAGACCCGTCAAGAATCAAGCAAAGCAGCACCACCTTTAAACGAGTAATACCAGGCGTAGAGGCCCGTTGCACGGGCTCCCTAACATTGGACGTCGTCTTTGGCTCTCCCAATAACTTTTGAAGCGAAGAGCTAATCTTCGACATTGCCCCGTTCCGAAGTGGCTATCATGCACTACTCGGACGAACGACCTTCGCCCGTTTCAATGCAGTTCCGCATTACGCTTATCTCAAACTCAAGATGCCTGGACCACGTGGTGTTATCACGGCGAGCAGAAATACAGAGCGTTCTCTTCGTACAGAATAATACACGGCGTCTCTAGTAGCTGAAGCATGAAGCGGCCTTTTCAAGCCGAGCAGCTCACCGGTACTCAAGACCGCAGACACAGCCAAACGTGTTAGGCGCACACCTACGTGTAGGAGCTCAGATAAACCTGAGCTTGTTTAGCAGCCCTGCTCCCATAGATCGCCCCATAAGAAGACTGTACATGTTTTCTCATATACATAAATATACACTCAAAATTCCTTGGGTGCCGCTGGGGGCACCCTGCACGTGAGAAGTCTATAGTTCGGCTTGACCCTATTCGGACTTAAAAAGCTACAGTTCACGGTTCATCAAAACCAACAAACTATACCCACGGCCGTACCAGATTCTTTCACCTGGTTTCTTTTTTATAGATAAGCCATCATGATATACCCTTCAAGGACAGTGCACAACGAAGACAAAGGCGCAGACGTGCAGAAGGGCCCCGTTCCAAGCTTTTTGTTTAGATTAAGACCCTGTGTAAACCTTTTTCTTATTATTATCTCTTGTTGTTTCATACCCTCCCGTCATATAAAATGCCCAGGAAAGATATCGGCAGTATTTGCAAACTTACGATTCACCGTACTAAAATGGATGTTATAGAAGCAGCCAGCAGTGTGCTTTGAGAACTATGCTCTCACCACAGACGCTCTCTCCTCACGCCGGGTCGCAGCACGTGCCTTGAATTCAGGGTTCATTACCGGGGGCTGTATCCAGCCCGGTATCTATTGAAAAGTTCGAATACCTTCAGGAGTGTTCGGCGTCGTGAGTTTTGGCCTTATATGCATCAGCTCCGAATCATGTCTTTGGTAAATAGTTGGGTTTGCCCGGCTCCTGTGCTTGCTATCTTACGTTCCACTCTATCGGCTAAGGTGGTAAAGGAAGAACTACTGCGATTGTGCCCTGGTTCATCTAGATGAGCACCTCAGTAGAGAAAGCCGAAAACCAACTGTCATGATAAGGCGAGAGCTGGTCAACCACTCGATGACTCAGCGGAATCTTCGCCATTCCTCCACATTAATGAAGGACAAGTTTCCCAGTCACGTATGTAAACGCACCGTATTCAGATAAATGCGGACATACTAGGGGCTATATAGTATCCCCACCGTCAAACTCCTATGGCTAAGTGAAAGTGTTAAAGCTCTATAGTCCGATTGCCTAGTTCACCGCACTAACACCTCCTTAACTGACCAAGACGTTGGTCAAGTGTGATCAAGTGCTTTTCCGAACACCCGGCGTTATACGCGAGGGGGCTGAAGCCAACGACTGCAAACTTTCAGGTTATATACATATATACATAAATGGCTGCACATGAGGTACTAAAATACTTTACAGGCAAAAGTATAAACACAACCTTCATTATCATAAGCATCGTTTTTACAATTCGGATACATGTTACTCGAACATAATATTTTTCAAGCACTGACCCTCTATCAAGCGGGCACCCTCTAAGACTTCTTCAAAATAGTGATCTGGTGTGTCCTGACACTTGGGTGGACCCCCTGTTGCAATATCGGTGGCCTTCATCTTCGCTGTAACGCCCAGGATGCGGCTATATCTCTCATGTGTCGAGGCACGACTTAGAGGCATAACCGCATTGTAGGTTTTGTCGCAAGAAGGGTCATCTTCACACAATCCCATGTAATAAACAAGAATGGGATAAAGAGAGTTGGCTTACAATCGCCACTTCACACAATACATAAATAGATTCATACATCATCCAAAATACACTCATAGACCGACTACGGTCAAATCCAAATGAAAAGAAGATAACCCCAAATGCTAGATCCCCGATCGTCCCAACTGGGCTCCATACTGATCATCAGGAAACGAAACATAGTAACGACCAAGGTCCTCGTCAAACTCCCACTTGAGCTTGATTGCGCCACTTGCACTGGTATCCTCGGCACCTGCATCTGTTTTGGTAGAATCTGTGAGTCACGGGGACTCAGCAATCTCACACTCGCGAGATCAAGACTATTTAAGCTAGTAGGTAGGAAAGGGGTAATATGGTGGAGCTGCAGCAAGCACTAAGCATATATGGTGGCTAACATACGCAAGTGAGAGCGAGAAGAGAAGCAACGCATCGGTCGAGAAGCTAGAAGTGAAGTGATCCTGAAACTACTTACGTTCATACATAACTCAAACCGTGTTCACTTCCCGGACTCCGCCGAGAAGAGACCATCACGGCTACACACGCGGTTGATGCATTTTAATGAAGTCAAGTGTCAAGTTCTCTACAACCAGATATTAACAAATTCCCATCTGCCTCATAACCGAGGGCACGGCTTTCGAAAGATAATACCCTGCAGGGGTGTCCCAACTTAGCCCATCACAAGCTCTCACAGTCAACGAAGGATATTCCTTCTCCCAGGAAGACCCGACTAGTCCCGGTTTACAAAACATTTTGACAATGGTAAAACAAGACCAGCAAAGCCACCCGATGTGCCGACAAATCCCAATAGGAGTCGCATGTATCTCGTTCTTAGGGCACATCGGATGGGCAAGACATCAGGTTGGCATAGACCCTGGTTGCCCAGGGGCACTGGACATCGCCCAGGTTGGGCCAGCACTCGAAGGAGCACTGCCCCGGGGCGAGGGGGGTAATAAAGATGACCCTCGGACTCGCGAAAACCCAAGGGAAAAAGGCTTAGGTGGCAAATGGTAAAACCAAGGTTGGGCCTTGCTGGAGGAGTTTTATTCAAAGCGAACTGTCAAGGGGGTCCCATAAATCCCCCAACCGCGTAAGGAACGCAAAATCAAGGAACATAACACCGGTATGACGGAAACTAGGGCGGCAAGAGTGGAACAAGACACCAGGCATAAGGCCGAGCTTTCCACCCTTTACCAAGTATATAGGTGCATTAATTAAATAAGAGATATTGTGATATCCCAAAATATCCATGTTCCAACAAGGAACAAACTTCATCTTCACCTGCAACTAGCAACGCTATAAGAGGGGCTGAGCAAAAGTGGTGACATAGCCAAACAACGGTTTGGTAGGAAAGGATGGTTAGAGGCTTGACATGACAATATGGGCGGCATGATAAACAAGTGGTAGGTAGAGCTAACATAGCGATAGAGCGAGCAACTAGCAAAGGAAAGATAGAAGTGATATCGAGAGTATGGTCATCTTGCCTGCAAGGTTCTCAGAGTTGTCGAAAGCTTGATCCTCGTTAGCATACTCAACATGTTCCTCGTTCACATACTCATCTCCCGGCTCTACCCAAAGCAAGAACACAAGCAATGGAACCAAAATAAATCACGGTGCAATGCACAAGCAACATGATGCAATACATGGCATGATATGCGAGATGTGATATGCAATGCGTATGCGTGCTCCGGGAGGAAAAAGGGGTGAACAAGGCATCAACCTGGCAAACCAAGTATGCCGCTGGAAAGATGAGATGATTTCGGTTGAAATCGATATAAAGATCACCGGAATCAGATGCACGGTTTGCAAATGGCAAGCAAAACAAGGATGACACAATTCTGCGATTAACAGCATGATAGCACTTAGAATACATCAAGAAACTATGCTACAGCACCCCAACATATCAACAAAGCATATGATAGTGATCCAAAATAGATGCTTGACAAAAGACGAACACCGAGCTATGGCTAATTCACACATTAACAAGTTCAAACAACCATGGCAAAAGTGCAAAAGATAACAGCAGCACAAACTTGGTGAAAAAAAGTACTAACATGGCAGAAACAACATCAGGAAGCAATGTTTAGAGAAAGAAAACATCATTCTATAGGAACATATCATAAAAACTTAAGGTATGGCATGATAATACTAATCTTATAGAACAAAAGTCCCTTACTAACCATGAGCCAAAAAGGATCAGAAGATATGATGGCACCCATGTAAACATAGCAAGTTCCGTTAACAGATTCAGCAAACAGAGCATGGCATTAACAGAATCATGAAGGCATTTTTGTGAGCTCGATTCACTCACCACAAGTAATTTCATGACAAGATAAGTGTAGCACCAGCAATAATACATGTTTATTAAACTAAACATGGCAAAAACAAGCTCATAGCATGCAAGGATCAACTACAGCAACCTTGACAAAATTGAGTAACATGTAAACAATCTGCCAGGAAACATTTTATAGCAAAAGTAGAGCAAGAAAATGACATGGTAGACTACTCCATAATTGCAAACAGGGGCATGGATGGATAGAGCATAACCATATGTTCAAAACAGCCTTACTGAAGTATCTCAAAATAAGCATGGATCTCTCTGTAGCATCAAGTTTACATGGCAACAAAATAACAACAGAACAGGGACTGAAATCAACAACATCACGAAGCCTAATTTGCATGCTTGTTCTAGTCACCACATAAATCACAAAAATACATGGAAAGAAAATATGTAAGGAAGACATGGCATAGTCCAAAACACATGTAGATCTCATGCCCATAAGATGCACACATTAAATATAGCGAAAATGACAAATGCCCATAATCTGTTAAGAATCAGAAACTAACATTATATAGCACTCTTGCATCAGAGATTTGGGCATCGAGATGACCTCAAATGAACATGGCTCAATGGAACGAAATGAAGAGCACAACCTGATGAACACTTTTCCATACTGTATGCATGAAACAGAGCTACGATGACGGAGTTATGATGCGATGAACAGGGCAATATAATGCAAAAATAAAAAGAATTAGAGGAGATTTCGGGTCAACCCTAGGGTTCCAGATCTGGATCTGTGCGCGCGGAAGGCGAGGCGGGAGGCAGCTTACTGGAACTAAAGAGGAGGAGGCCGAAGGAGGACGCCGGCGGGTCGGGGCGGTGCGCGGTTGCCGGGGCCGGCCGGAGGATGGCGGGGCGCGGCTCCC
>NC_057810.1:352572870-352582252 GCF_018294505.1 Triticum aestivum | reverse complement strand
GGGCCCGCGGGGGCCGGGAGCGGGCCGAGTGGGCCGGCGGCGGTGGGCGGCAGAGCAGGCCACATGTCACGCTGTGGTTGGCCGCGGGCGGCGGCGGGATTCGTCCGGCGTGGACCGGACTTGTCCGGCACGCGGAGGGAGCAGGGCTAGGGTTTCGGGATCCGGAATTTCGGAGGGGTGCACATATTTATAGGTAGAGGGAGCTAGGAGACTCCAAATGAGGAGCGATTTTCGCCCACACGATTGTGATCCGATGACGGAGAGCATGGAACTGACTTATATGGGTTATTGGGCTGTTTGGGAGGGGTGTTGGACTGCAACCCCAAAGAGGCCTTTGCGGATACCCGGTTAACCGTTGGAGTATCAAACGACCTCCAAATGGCACGAAACTTGACAGGCGGTCTACCAGTGCTATACCAAGGCCGCTTGGCAAACCGCGGGCCAGTCCAAGAACGTTTAACACCCGCTCACGAAAAGAGACAAAAGGGGTGCGCCGGTGCATGTGGGAGTGTGAGATTGCAAAACGGGCAACGGGGAAAATTCTCGGATGCATGAGACAAACACGTATGCAAATGAGATGCACATGATGACATGATATGAAATGCATGACATGAACAAAATGCAAAACGAAAGACAAAAACCCAACCACGGAGGGAAAATCATAACACATAGCCAAAAATGGCAAGAGTTGGAGTTACAAATATGGAAAGTTACATCCAGGGTGTTATAACACTCCACCACTACAAGAGGATCTCGTACCGAGATCTAGGACTGAAAGAACTCTGGATATTCGAAATGGAGGTGATCCTCGCGCTCCCAGGTGGCTTCTTGGTGGTGTGACCACTTCACATTCAGGAATTTGATTGACTTGTTGCGAGTCTTGCGCTTGGTTTCTTCAAGAATAGCAATGGGGTGCTCATGATAAGAGAGATCTTCTTGGAGGTCAATTTATTCGAAGTTGGTAGTGCGCTCGGGAGTCTTGAAGCACTTGCGAAGCTGTGACACGTGAAACACATCGTGCACGTTTGCAAAGTTGGACGGAAGGTCAAGTTGATAGGCGAGGTCGCCTCTTTTGCCAATGATCTTGAAAGGACCCACATATCTAGGGGCAAGCTTCCCTTTGATACCGAAGCGATGAGTGCCTTTCATTGGAGAGACGCGGAGGTAGACATGGTCTCCGATTTCAAAAGCCACGTCATGGTGCTTGTCATCATAATAGCTCTTCTGGCGCGATTGCGGGGCCTTTAGATTCTCATGGATGACTTTGCACATTTCTTCGGCTTCTGTGATCAAGTCGTTGCCAAGAAGTTGGTGTTCACCTATCTCGGACCAATTGAGAGGAGTACGACACTTTCTGCCATAGAGAATTTCGAATGGGGCCTTGCCCGAACTCGCTTGGAAGCTGTTGTTGTAGGAGAACTCGGCATATGGAAGACAATCTTCCCACTTCATACCGAAGGAAATGACACAAGCCCTGAGTATATCTTCGAGGATTTGATTGACTCGCTCGACTTGGACACTTGTTTGAGGATGGAAAGCTGTGCTGAAGCGAATGTTGGTGCCCATTGCCTTCTGAAAGGAGTCCCAGAACTTAGAAGTGAAAATGCTTCCGCGGTCTGAAGAGATCAATTGTGGAATGTCGTGCAAGGAGACAATCCTGGAGGTGTATAGCTCTGCCAACTGAGCTTCTGTGATGGATTCTTTGATTGGAAGGAAATGAGCCACTTTAGTAAGCTTGTCGATGACAACGAAGATAGCATCATTTCCACTCTTGGACTTAGGAAATCCAGTCACGAAGTCCATCTCGATATGATCAAACTTCCATTCCGGAATAGCAAGAGGTTGGAGGAGACCAGCTGGTCGTTGGTGTTCTGCTTTCACCCTTCAGCAGACATCACATTCATTCATGAATTGAGCAATCTCTCGCTTCATTCGAGTCCACCAATACGACTGCTTGAGGTCATGGTACATATTCGTACTTCCAGGATGAATGGATAGAAGGGAATTGTGTGCCTCGTTCATAATGACTTTTCTCAGATCACCTTTAGGAACCACAATTTGGTCCACGAAGAAAAGAGTATCTTTGTCATCAATGTGGAAGCACTTGTATTTGGAAATGCCCTTGACGATACCACACTTCACCTTTTTCATCATGGTATCCAGGAGTTGTGCCTCACGAATTTGGTCTTCCAAAGTAGGAGAGACTATGAGGTTGGCAAGAAAGCCTTGAGGAACAACTTGAAGATTCAGTTTGCGGAAAGCTTCACAGAGATCCGGTTGAAATGGCTTGAGGATTAAGCTGTTGCAATAAGCCTTCCTGCTCAAAGCATCTGCAATCACATTTGCCTTGCCTGGAGTATATTCAATACTTGGATTGTACTCTTGAATCATTTTTACCCATAGAGTTTGCCTGAGGTTGAGGTTCGGTTGAGTGAAGATATACTTGAGGCTCTTGTGATCGGTGAAAATGTCCACTTTCCTTCCTAACAAGAGATGTCTCCATGTTATAAATGCATGGACAACTGCCGCCAACTCAAGATCGTGAGTGGGGTAGTTCTTTTCGTTAGGCTTCAACTGACGAGAGGTAAAGGCCACAACTATCTTCTCTTGCATTAACACAGCACCGAGACCTTGCAAGGAAGCATCACAGAAAACTTCGAATGGCTTGGATTCATCGGGAGGAGTCAAAACAGGAGCTGTGACTAGCTTCTCTTTGAGGGTGTTGAAAGCAACGTCACACTCAGGCGTCCAGACATACTTGACAAGCTTCTGGAGGAGGTTGGAAAGAGGCTTTGAAATCTTAGAGAAGTTCTCAATGAACCTTCGGCAATAGCTTGCAAGACCAAGAAAACTGCGGAGCTGCTTGACATTCTGAGGAGGTTCCCAATTCACAATTGCAGACACCTTCTTGGGATTAACAGCAATGCCCTTGGCAGAGATGATATGACCAAGGTAAAGAACTTCATCAAGCCAGAACTCACATTTAGAAAACTTCGCATAGAATTGATGCTCTCTGAGCTTGTCGAGCACCAATCGCAAATGTTTGGCATGATCCTTCTTATTCTTGGAGAAGACCAAGATATCATCGAGATACACTAGAACGAATTCATTGGTGTAGGGGTTGAAGATGAAGTTCATCATTCGAGAGAATGTTGGAGGAGCATTGACAAGGCCAAAAGACAGGACAATATATTCATAAGAACCAAAGCTTGTTCTGAATGTTGTCTTGGGAATATCTTGTTCACGAATGCGAATCTGATGATAACCCATACGGAGGTCAAGCTTGGAGAATACTTTAGCACCTTTGAGTTCCTCGAAAAGCTCATTGATGTTGGAAAGTGGATACTTGTTCTTGATTGTCTTCTTATTCAATGCACGGTAATCGATGCACAGTCGGTCCGTGCCATCCTTCTTCTGGACCAAAAGAACTCCACAACCCCATCGAGATGAACTCGGTCTGATCAAACCCAGACGCTCTTGTTCATCGAGCTATTTCTTCAATTCCTTCAGCTCTTTAGGTCCAAGCTTGTATGGACGCTTGCAAACGGGTTCAGTGCCAGGCTCAAGATTGATAACAAATTCGACTGGCCGGTGCGGAGGCATACCCGGAAGCTCTTCTGGAAAGATATCTTGGTACAAACAAACGACTAGAATCTTAGAGATTGCGTCTAGCTCGCCCTTCTCATTGAGAGAAAACAACCGAATGATAACATCCTTAGAAGAGTGTGTCATTTGAATCTCTCTGGCAGCACAATCAAGTTGAGCTTTGTGCTGAGCAAGCCAGTCCATCCCGAGAATTAGATCAATATCAGAGTCACCAAGGACCATTGGAGAAGACAGAAATCTATAGTCGCCCATCTTGATAGAAACATCCGGAGCCATCATTTTGGTATTCATGAACAAACCCGGAGAGGAAACCGCTATCGGCTTAGGCAGATTAACAGTATGCAAATCGTGCATGGATGCAAAAGGCTTTGATATGAATGAAATAGATGCACCCGTATCAAATAAAACTTTTGCAGGAATGTCATTAACTGGATGATTACCCATAATCACATCAGTAGATTCCTCCGCTTGCGCTGCATTCATCATGTTCACCTTTGTAGACTTGGGATTATGCTTGACCACCGCATTGCTTGAAGATCTCACAAGAGGAGGAGGCGGAAGGCGCCTTTGGTTGAAGCATTTGTTCGCGTAGTGACCTTTCTGCTGACACTTGTTGCAAGTCACCTCTGAGAGCGGACGATGATAAGAAGCATTTGACCTTGGAGCTTGAGAATTTGACTTGTTCTGATAGCCTGGGTTGGGTGGGTGGGAAGATCCACGACCACCTGAGTTCTTCTGCTGGTAAGGCTGACGAAACGGAGGAGGAGGAAGGTAGAACTTCTGCTGCTTAGCTGCCACTTGTGAGGAAGAAGAAGACTGAACTGCATCCCTGATTCTCTTCTTAGAAGCCTCACACTTGAGCTGAGCACCTTCTTGCTTGAGGGCCATATTGTAGAATTGATCAAACTGAGTAGGCTCAACAAGAACGAGAGCTAACTGAAAATCCTCTCTAAGACCACCTCTGAATTGATAGTTCATACTCTTTTCATCAGGAACGTCTTGTTTAGCAAAGTGAGCAAGTTTCTGAAACCGCTTGTTGTATTTGTACACTGACATGCTGCCTTGCTTGAGATTGCGGAACTCCTCACGCTTGCTCTCAACAACACTGGTAGGAATGTGGTGAGCTTTAAAGTAACGACAGAAGTCAGCCCAAGTAATCACTCAACCTCCTCTGGAATCTTTGTATTGCTGGAACCAATCAGCTGCTTGGTCCTTGAGCTGAAAAGAAGCGAACTTAACATAGTCCTCAGGCCTGACATTGCTACATTCAAAATGCTTGTTGATATCCACGAGCCAATCATCAGCGTCTGTGGCCTCGGCACAGTAGCTGAAAGACTTTGGCTGATTTGCAAGGAACTGGTTGAGGGTAGGAAACTGAGGCTGATGATTGCACTGCCCTTGACCTTGATTCCCTTAGTTGCCTTGGCCTTGGTTGTGCTCTTGCATGAGCTGAATCATCATCTGAGCGTTGGCGTTTGTGGCTGCCATCAAAGCTTGCCATGCCTCCGGAGGCGGAGGTGGAGTTGGAGGGTTTGCCTGACTCCCATGATTGTGTTCCGGATTCTGACGCATTGGCGGAGCCATCCTGATGAGGGTGACATCCGTTAGCATCTTGATAGACAGATAGACAAGTTGAATCAATAGATACAAATCGCAACATATAGTCTTCACAATAAACATTCAAACAAGGATGAACGAATGAATTCCAAAGCTAACATCACGTCCATTAAGGTGAGAAGCCACTTGATAAGAGATTGATGAAAGAAATAACAAGGTGCAACTGGAACTGATAAGTGGTAAGGATTACCCAATCACCAACCAAATATCTGCGAGTAGAAATGCTAGAGCTACTTGAATCCCACCTATAAACTCCCGAAACTTTCTGGTTATGCAATCAGGTGTTGGGGATACAGGGGAAGCAATATATCTCACCGAAACTAACAATCCCTACATCCAGCTGTATCCATCCATCAACACATAACCAAGAAACTTTCGGAAATCATGTACCTCAACCTTCGAAAAGCATCCGTTATACGAGTCATGGCAATACTCCCGAACTCCCCAGTACTGGGTGACGTCGAGGTTATCTCACCAACAACTGCATAAAAGAGATTTTCGATGTCGGCAAAACTCAGGTATTCCAGTACTGCAACGATAAAATTGTGACGACAACACCTCGGAGGTTAACTTCCCGGGACACTGCCACAACCCCTAAATGTCAGGAGGCACCAAGAACAATGTTCTCATCACAAAACCATCGGAACGATTCCAAGATACCCGCGTGAGCCTAAAAAACATTTTAGTGAAATTTGAGGAGAGGAAAGTCAAAACATCTACGTCAGGAGACCTCACCAGAGCAACGAAGGGACTGAGGAGTAAAAAGAATCCTACTCTCTTATATATATAATCCTAAGACTCAGAACATTTTTGTTCTAGACTCAACAACGCCAACGACTCAATCAAGCAGGGGGGCTCCTAAGTCGGGGATGGCTCTGATTACCAACTTGTAATGCCCACGATGCGGCTATATCTCTCATGTGTCGAGGCACGACTTAAAGGCATAACCACATTGTAGGTTTTGTCACAAGAAGGGTCATCTTCACACAATCCCATGTAATGCACAAGAATGGGATAAAGAGAGTTGGCTTACAATCGCCACTTCACACAATACAGAAATAGATTCATACATCATCCAAAATACACTCATAGACCGACTACGGTCAAATCCAAATGAAAAGAAGATAACCCCAAATGCTAGATCCCCGATCGTCCCAACTGGGCTCCACTACTGATCATCAGGAAACGAAACATAGTAACGACCAAGGTCCTCGTCAAACTCCCACTTGAGCTCGATTGCGCCACTTGCACTGGTATCCTCGGCACCTGCATTTGTTTTGGTAGAATCTGTGAGTCACGAGGACTCAGCAATCTCACACCCGCGAGATCAAGACTATTTAAGCTAGTAGGTAGGAAAGGGGTAATATGGTGGAGCTGCAGCAAGCACTAAGTATATATGGTGGCTAACATACGCAAGTGAGAGCGAGAAGAGAAGCAACGCATCGGTCGAGAAGCTAGAAGTGATCAAGAAGTGATCCTGAAACTACTTACGTTCATACATAACTCAAACCGTGTTCACTTCTCGAACTCCACTAAGAAGAGACCATCACGGCTACACACGCGGTTGATGCATTTTAATGAAGTCAAGTGTCAAGTTCTCTACAACCGGATATTAACAAATTCCCATCTGCCTCATAACCGCGGGCACGGCATTCGAAAGATAATACCCTGCAGGGGTGTCCCGACTTAGCCCATCACAAGCTCTCACGGTCAACGAAGGATATTCCTTCTCCCAGGAAGACCCGATCAGTCTCGGAATCCCGGTTTACAAGACATTTCGACAATGGTAAAACAAGACCAGCAAAGCCGCCCGATGTGCTGACAAATCCCGATAGGAGTCGCACATATCTCGATCTTAGGACACACCGGATGGGCAAGACGTCGGGTTGGCATAGACCCTGGTTGCCCAGGGGGCGCTGGACATCGCCCAGGTTGGGCCAGCACTTGAATGAGCACTGGCCTAGGGGGGTTAAAATAAAGATGATCCTCGGGCTCGCGAAAACCCAAGGGAAAAAGGCTTAGGTGGCAAATGGTAAAACCATGGTTGGGCCTTGCTGGAGGAGTTTTATTCAAAGAGAACTGTCAAGGGGGTGCCAACAAGGAACAAACTTCATCTTCACCTGCAACTAGCAACGCTATAAGAGGGGCTGAGCAAAAGCGGTGACATAGCCAAACAACGGTTTGCTAGGAAAGGATGGTTAGAGGCTTGACATGACAATATGGGCGGCATGATAAACAAGTGGTAGGTAGAGCTAACATAGCGATAGAACGAGCAACTAGCAAAGCAAAGATAGAAGTGATATCGAGGGTATGGTCATCTTGCCTGCAAGGTTCTCAGAGTTGTCGAAAGCTTGATCCTCGTTAGCGTACTCAACAGGTTCCTCATTCACGTAATCGTCTCCCGGCTCTACCCAAAGCAAGAACACAAGCACTGGAACCACAATAAATCACGGTGCAATGCACAAGCAACATGATGCAATAAATGGCATGATATGCGAGATGTGATATGCAATGCGTATGCGTGCTTCGGGAGGAAAAGGGGTGAACAAGGCATCAACTTGGCAAACCAAGTATGGCGCTGGAAAGATGAGATGATTTTGGTTGAAATCGATATAAAGATTACCGGAATTGGATGGACGGTTTGCAAATGGCAAGCAAAACAAGGATGGCACAATTCTGCGATTAACAGCATGATAGCACTTAGAATACATCAAGAAACTATGCTACAGCACCCCAACATATCAACAAAGCATATGATAGTGATCCAAAATAGATGCTTGACAAAAGACGAACACCGAGCTATGGCTAATTCACACATTAGCAAGTTCAAACAACCATGGCAAAAGTGCAAAAGATAACAGCAGCACAAACTTGGTGAAAAAAAGTAATAACATGGCAGAAACAACATCAGGAAGCAATGTTTAGAGAAAGAAAACATCATTCTATAGGAACATATCATAAAAACTTAAGGTATGGCATGATAATACTAATCTTATAGAACAAAAGTCCCTTACTGACCATGAGCCAAAAAGGATCAGAAGATATGATGGCACCCATGTAAACATAGCAAGTTCCGTTAACAGATTCAGCAAACAGAGCATGGCATTAACAGAATCATGAAGGCATCTTTGCAAGCTTGATTCACTCACCACAAGTAATTTCATGACAAGATAAGTGTAGCACCAGCAAGAATACATGTTTATTAAACTAAACATGGCAAAAACAAGCTCATAGCATGCAAGGATCAACTACAACAACCTTGGCAAAATTGAATAACATGTAAACAATCTGCCAGGAAACATTTTATAGCAAAAGTAGAGCAAGAAAATGACATGGTAGACTACTCCATAATTGCAAACAGGGGCATGGATGGATAGAGCATAACCATATGTTCAAAACAGCCTTACTGAAGTATCTCAAAATAAGCATGGATCTCTCTGTAGCATCAAGTTTACATGGCAACAAAATAACAACAGAACAGGGACTGAAATCAGCAATATCACGAAGCCTAATTTGCATGCTTGTTCTAGTCACCACATAAATCACAAAAATACATGGAAAGCAAATATGTAAAGAAGACATGGCATAGTCCAAAACACATGTAGATCTCATGCCCATAAGATGCACACATTAAATGTAGCGAAAATGACAAATGCCCATAATCTGTTAAGAATCAGAAACTAACATTATATAGCTCTCTTGCATCAGAGATTTGGGCATCGAGATGACCTCAAATGAACATGGCCCAATGGAACGAAATGAAGAGCACAACCTGATGAACATTTTGATATACCATATGCATGAAACGGAGCTACGATGACGGAGTTATGATGCAATGAACAGGGCCATATAAGGCAAAAATAAAAAGACTTAGAGGAGATTTTTGGGTCAACCCTAGGGTTCCAAATCTGGATCCAGGCGCGCGGAAGCCGAGGCGGGCGGCGGCTCGCCGGAACTAGAAAGGAGGAGGCTGGAGGAGGACGCCGGCAGTCGGAGCGGCGCGCGGTGGCCGAGGCCGGACGGAGGATGGCGCGGCGCGGCTCCCGCGGCGGGGAGGCGGCGACCGGTGGCGAGCCGGAGCCCGGCGGCGGGGAGGCGGCGGAAGACGGCGGGGAGGCGGTGGAAGACAGCGGGGCGCGGCTCCCACGGTGGGGAGGAG
>NC_057810.1:352217575-352239295 GCF_018294505.1 Triticum aestivum | reverse complement strand
AAGAAGAAAAAGGAGAAGAAGAAGAAGAAGGAGAAGAAGGAGAAGAAGGAGAAGAAGAAGAAGAAGAAGAAGAAGAAGAAGAGGAGGAGGAGGAGGAGGAGAAGGGCATGAAGGTCTACCAGCATGGTGGTACTAAGCTACCGTCCATGCCGGCGACCCGCAACCAGAGGTGGTTGATTCAGCCTAACGGGGAGAATTAAGTGCATTTACTCTTTTTTAACCTTTTGCCTTCATGTTTCTTCAAATTAATATTTAATGTGTTGTCCTTGTCATACTGTAGGGGTTGGATACACGCAGATGGTGTCCGCAGGCCCAACCAGCTCCTTGGTACTCTTTGCCAGCACCACTTCCCAGGGTGGGTCACGTTGCCCAGTGAGGGTGAGCTTCCATAGCTAGCACTAACCTGGGAGCTGTACGAGGCTACCCCAGCCCCATCGGGGGATATGGTCGACGGTGTCGTGTCCGAGACAGTGGCCAACATTGTTAGACGGCTGTTTTGGGTAATTTCTCCTTTACAGAATTAAAAACCAACAATACCTAGTGATTGTACTAATGATCACTATTGTCTTGTTTGATTGCAGACCTTCTACACGTGTCTTGAGGAACACGAGGCGGACGCGGCTATGGTTCTTGAAGCCAAGTGCAAGCGCCTACTTCAGAACTTACGGCACGAGGCTCAGGTGTAGGTTGTTCGAGACTACTACGCCTCGACTAACATCAGGAGGCAGAAGAAGAAGTGTCACGGCAAGTATCTGAGCAAGGACAAGTACATGAAGGTAATTACCTATTCTTAAGGCCTTGAACTTAGTTTCCTTGATTTGATTCGTACGCTTAGCGCTGAAATTTCTCTTTGTCTAACTTAGGTGCCCCCGAGATGGTGTGCGGATAAGATGGACTGTTGGGAGAGGTTAGTGGATGAGTGGTGCTCTCCCATATGGCTAGTCGTCCACAATAAGGCCAGGGACAAACATGCCCGGATGCAAGGTGTGCCACACCATCAAGGGATCTCCAACCTGTTTGAGTATGGGGATCACTGGCTATGTGGTTCGAGCCCTTAACGATTCATGCAATTTCATTCTTCATGCTAGCTTAATCCCTTTAATTATTAATTTACCATGTTCCTCTCTTTCAGGCGCGACACAACAAGAAGGAGGTGCCACTGTTGTACAACCTCTATGCCATGGCCCATAGTGCCTTGTTCAAGAAGGCCAAGGCATTCTCGAAGTATGACATCGATCATCCAGAGAGCTTCACCAACATCTCCTCCCACGACAATCTCGTCAGGTACAGAGACTGGGGCAATACGATGAAAGGTGAGTACTTCAACCCGAGCCAGAGTCCCTTTGATCCTGAGCTCGAGATGCTATCTGGTGATGGGAGGAGACATGGCCCGGTAGCCATTAGGGATGGACTGATACGTTGTCCTAGAAGTCTCCCGGAGATCAAGAAGCGCCAGACGAGGTATCTTCCTGAGATGAGGCCTCTACCACGGCCAATGGAGCTCGATGTCGAGGCTAGAGCCCAGGAGCTTCTGGCGGAGGCAACCAGGCAGGCGGCACAGAGGGAGAGGCAGTTGGAGGAGAGGACGGCTAATCTATTGGAGGCAGAGAGGAACCAGAATAACGTGGGTCACCGGGCCCTATACGAGCTCCTTGTGGTATGTTTCTCCTGCATACTAGCCAAATCATGCACGTAATGTTCGTTTCATTACTAACTAATATGACTGACACGTGAAAACAAAATGTGCAATCCGTGCGCAGGAAAACCGGCCAGACCCCTCGCCGATGCCCTAGATTGGTATAGCAGACACGGTGAGTTTCATTTGAATGGTCATTAGTTACTAGTATTCATATTTCAGTTCCATCATGCTAACGAAACATTGCAAATGATCTTTGGTGCAGCACGCCTCCCAAAAAGGATCGACCGATCCTTCTCCGTCTCGCGATGGCGCAACCCCGACCGATCCTTCACCTCGCTGATGATGGTAAGTTTTCCCAAGTGTTTTCCTTACAATTGCATACTTAGCTTAAGAAATGACCTATACTTAGCTTATTTTCCTCAAAAATGACAGAATAACCTTACTTACCTCCAAAATGACGTATTCTACGTAGGATAGCTATAAAATGACCTATACTTAGCATTTTTTTCCTCCAAAATGACTTGATATGCTTTGTTAGCTAGAAAATGACATAACTACCTAGGATAGCTCAATAATGATCTATAGCTAGCGTAACTCGTTCATTTATGACATAATTAGCTCACTTAGGTAAAAAAAAATGGCATAACAACCTAGGATAGCTCGATAATGATCTATAATTAGCATAGCTACTTCATTTATGACATAATTAGCGCACTTAGATAAAAAAATGGCATAATAACCTTGGTTTAGCTCCAAAATGACCTATACTTAGCTTATTTTCCTTAAAAATGACATAATAACCTTACTTAGCTCCAAACTAACATAATTTACCTAGGATAGCTATAAAATGACCTATATGTAGCATTTTTCCTCCTAAATAACTTAATATGCTTAGTTAGCTAAAAATGTCATTACTACCTAGGATAGCTAAATAATGATCTATACTTAGCTTACCTAGTTCATTTACGACATAATTAGCTTACTTAGATAAAAAATGGCATAATAACCATGGTTTAGCTCCAAACTGTCATATAATTAGTTTATTTTCCTCCAAAATGACAAAATAACCTGACCTAGCTCCAAAATGACCAATTTTAACTAGGATAGCTCTAAAATGACCTACACTTACCATTTTGTCCTCCAAAATGAATAAATATGCTTAGTTAGCTCAAAAATGGCATAACTACCTGGGTTAGCTCCAAAATGATCTATTTACCTAGCTTAGCTCTAAAATGACCTACACACTTAGCATTTTTACCTACCTTAGCTAAAAATGGCATTTTTACCTACCTTAGTTAGAAGAAGAAGAAGAAGAAGAAGAAGAAGAAGAAATCTTCTTCTTCTTTTTCTTCTAGCTAGTCTTCTTCTTCTTCTAACTTTCATCTTTCCCAATTTGCAGATTTGCTTGAGATGAGGAAGCTTGCATTGATGAAAACTTGTTAAAAACTTTTAGTTGTGCTTGTGCTTCCTTTTTGTTTATAGAAACTTGTTGCAAACTTGTTGGATATGTATGAATGGAAATGTTGTTGGAAACCATTGTATGTTGTTGGAAACTTGTATATGTTCATGTTGTTGGAAACTTGTATATGTTGTTGGAAACTTATTGTTGGTATGATTGTTGAAATTATTTCGAAATGTGTGTGTGTCTATATATATATATATACATATATATATATATATATGTGAAATTCTGTCAAATTGGATGAATTTAGGAAAACACAGGGGCTATATAGCCACTTTGCCGTCTGCTGGCAGACGGCAAAGGCCTTTGCCGTCTACTAGCAGACAGCAAAGCTGCCATGTGGCAGCTACCTGTACAATCTGGGGTGTACTGGGTTGACCTATTTGGCAGATTTGCCGTCAGCCAGCAAATGGCAAAGGCCTTTGCATCTTTGTCGTCCGCTGGCTGAAGGCAACGATGAAAAGGCCTTTGTCGTCTGCCAGCTGGCGGCAAAGCACGTTGTTAACCACTTAATGGACCTGAACTGCCACGTGGGCCGTCCAGGCTCTTTGCCGTCTATTAGCAGACGACAAAGCCCTTTGCATCTTTGCCATCCGCCAGAAGACGACAAAGAGGCCTTTGCTGTAGCCTATTCAGCAGGACCTGTTGTCGTCTGCTGGCTGACGACAAAGGTCTTTGCCGTCAGCCTGGCATGCCTTTGCCGTCAGCCATGGCTGATGGCAAAGTGCCTGATTCCTGTAGTGGGTGTTCTAGTATGACTCTTACAAACCATAGTTGAAGCTTTAGCATGATCCTTTATCCTAACAGGGAAAGGTGGTTTCTTGATATAAGAAGTAGGAATAACAGGATCAACATTATAAGTAATAGTTTCTTCTTCAACTTTTATAGGTTCTACTACTTTCACTTCAATGGGAGGATGATATTTAAACCACTTCTCCTTAGGGATATCAACATGAGTAGCAAATGATTCACAGAAAGAAGCTACTATCTCGGAGTCAGGTCCATATGTAGTGCTAAATTCACGAAAAGCATCGGTGTCCATAAAAGATTTAACACAATCAAACTTAAGGTTTATACCTGACTCCCTACCTTCGTCGAGTTCCCAATCTTCAGAGTTGAATTTAATTCTTTCCAATAAATCCCATTTGAATTCAATAATCTTCTTCATAAAAGAACCAGTACAAGAAGTATCGCGCATGGATTGATCATTACGAGAAAGCCGGGCATAAAAATTCAGAATAATAATTTCTCTTGAGAGATCATGATTTGGGCATGAATATAACATTGACTTAAGCCTCCCCCAAGTATGAGAGACACTTTCTCCTTCACGAGGCCAAAAATTGTAAATATAATTCCGATCACGATGAACCAGATGCATAGGATAAAACTTCTGATGAAATTCCAATTTCAATCGGTTGTAGTTCCAAGTCCCAATATAATCGCAGCCTATACCATGTCAATGCCTTCTCCTTCAAAGATAAAGGGAAGACCTTCTTCTTGACTTCATCCTCGGGAAAACCTGCAAGCTTAAATAATCCACAAACTTCATCCACATAGATTACATGCATACCAGGATGTAAGGTTCCATCTCCTGCATAAGGATTAGCTAGCAGTTTCACTATCATACCCGAAGGAATTTGATAATAAATATTTTCAGTAGGTTTAGTAGGTTGAGGAGAAACTTCTTGCTCTACTCGGGTGAAGATACCCCAAACAAGCCCCTCAAAGGATGATTCTCCATAGTAACAAGTGATAGGAAATTTCAGCACATAATATAAATGTTTCCTTACCAAATTCCACTCACCAAAGGCGCTTCACTCTCGGCAACGGTGCTATAAAAGAGTCTTGATGACTCACAAGTATAGGGGATCTATCATAGTCCTTTCTGTAAGTAAGAGTGTTGAACCCAACGAGGAGCAGAAGGAAATGACAAGCGGTTTTCAGCAAGGTATTCTCTGCAAGCACTGAAATTATCGGTAACAGATAGTTTTGTGATAAGATAAATCGTAACGGGTAACAAGTAATAAGTGTAACAAAGGTGCAGAAAGGTGGAACAATCCTTTTGTAGCAAAGGACAAGCCTGGACACACTCTTATATAAAGCAAAGCGCTCCCGAGGACACATGGGAATTATTGTCAAGTTAGTTTTCATCATGCTCATATGATTCGCGTTTGTTACTTTGATAGTTTGATATGTGGGTGGACCAGTGCTCGGGTGTTGTCCTTACTTGGACAAGCCTCCCACTTATGATTAACCCCTCTCGCAAGCATCTGCAACTATGAAAGAAGAATTAAGATAAATCTAACCACTACTGCAGGATGCTGCTAACGAGACACTACGATCAGAGACCATTTAACGAAATTGTGTGTGAGGCATTAATGGAAAACGGTGGTGTAAAAAACGTCAAAAAGTGCAAATGTTTGTGATGACAGATACATCAAAATGGTTCAGATTTTAGTTGCGTGTGCGATGCAGGGTATACGGTTAAGTGCAATTAACTGTTTGTGATGAGGAGGAACAAAAGAAACGGGCAGCCAGATGAAGGTGTATGTGCGATATACAGCATACGGTTCACTCGGATGAACTATATGTGATTAGGAAACGCAAAAGAAACGGTCAGCCAGATCAAGGTGTGTGCGATATACGGCATGCGGTTCACTCGGATGAACTGTTTGCGTTGAGACAAGAGAAAAGAAAAGGCTCAATATAACAAGATGTGTGTGGTACGTGGCAAACAGGTCTATAATCAGAAATGTGTGCGAAGACCGATAATAACACATGCGATTGCTGCTAATAAGACGTGTGTGTTGTGCGATGGGATTGCATACAGAACAACACACACACACACACACAAACACACACACACTTATAAGGACAAGGTTGCATAACCAAATTAAACATCCACTTACATAGGTGGCTACTACAACCGTGGCATTTGCACACACCAAAGTGAACTATTACACGCATAATTACATAGGTGGCTACTACACACATGACATTTCCACACACCAAAGTGAACTATATATTACATGCGTGATTAATTAGCATAAATGATCATCTGATCATCATCTACTTCTTGTGACGCTTGCTCTGCTTGTGGCTCGATCCGGACTCGTCGATTTGGGTAACGAGGCACTTCCTCATGTCAACGATCTACCTGTGCATCTCATAGTATGTGTACACGCTCTTGGCTGCGAACCTGAGGTGATGTTCATCCAGTTGCCGCATCCACGCCCCATGCCAGGATACGGGCGTGTTCTGTTTGCATCCTGCTTCATCTTTTTGTAGTATGGGTCGATGATGGCCTAGGCAAGTTCAACCAGGGAGTCCTTCTTCGTGCTTCCCCAGACCTTGTAGTGCTCACGGATTTCGAAAAGGTTCTTGCATCCCAAGCCCATAACCGTGAGCGGTTTTACATCGTCGGTGGTTTCCACCGTAGCGAACTTGTAGTCGGTGTTGTTGACAAACCTGGCGAAATGGTCAGAAGGCTCTGTGGCCATGTAATAGTGGTAGATGAGGACATGATGGCGCATGCACAACTGGGCGACGGTAACCTTCTGATCTATGTTGGGATGACCGGCGGTGTACTGGAGGTCGATGCCGACCACCTTGTACTTGTCTCGAGCAAGCAACTGCTCAACGGTGTTGATGTAGTCGTCCACCATGGCCAGGTCGATGTTGTACACCACCGAGAGATCTAACTCCCTCGCGTGGGTCTCCACTTTATGCTCGCCGAAATCCATTGGAGCGCCACTAGACATCCCCTCTCTATGTGTCGTCGTGGGTGTGCTTGTTGTGTTGTGGGGCGCGATCGAAAGGTTGAAGAGACTAAGGTATAATGGCCGCATGAATTAATGGGGAAGCCGGACGGCCTAGAATATCGGCATGCCCTGATGGCAGTTCTAATTCACAGTGCATAACTCCATCATGCCGCACGTAAATGCATCACGTGGCAACGCGCGTGGAGCAACCGCATGCATATGGGGCCCCCGACATGATCGTGCGCAGGCCCAACAGCTGGCAGAGCGTGCGCGGAGGGATGCGAGCAGAGCACTCCGCGGTCACCTCAATAGCGAGCAACCATATATATGCATATATCAGTTGAACACACAAGGAAAAGTTGTCCACAAGCCGAGCGCGCTGACGGACGCGAGCAGAGCGCGCCGACAGACACAACTAGAGCGTGTCGTGGCGCCTAACGGCGAGCACAGCACACTGCGGCGCCTAACGGCGAGCGGAGCTTGCCGAGGGATGTGACCAAAGGCCGGCACAGTGATATGTGGCAAATAAGACGAACTATGCGAGTGATGTCAGAGACATCCAACACCAATCAGATTAGAGTTGTGTGTGCGATACGTGTCATACAGTTGATCCATCCAAGCTGTTTGTGATGGAATAAGCCGTGTGTGTTGTGGGCAAACGCTTGATCGTATATAACCTTAAATTTAACCAACAAAATGTTAATGCATGTTACAGAACTTATATAACTGGAAACTATGTTCAAATACGAATCCAACGATATAATCAATGGCGACATGCATTCATATCTTATTAATTAAATCCTACTTATAAACCAGGACGGGGGTATAGTAGGTATTTAAATCACAAACGTTTTTTTATTAATCGTATGTGTACGTGTCCTTTTGTCCTCCTCTCGCACGTCTTGTCACCTCGCTGCCGCCGACGGTTCGAGCGGAAGCTTGAGCAGTGCGTGGGGGCGTTCTTTTGGCCAAATGGTGGTGAGCATGTTCTCGTGCAACCGCGTGGGTTCCCGCGCAAGCTTCCCGCCTGACTCGGTGAAATCAACAAAATCCAAATGCTTACCAGCCTACTATATAAAGCTTCATGGCCGGCGAGTCCTGCGTCGCATTTTCCTCTCCCTCCCTGTAGTTTATCTCGTCTACTTCTCCTAAAATCGACAATGGCACCGGTCCATCGTCGTCGCTCAACCACTCCGCCGTCATCAGAGGACAGATCCAGCTGGGAGTCTACACTGCGGCGGCGGCGCAGTCCCCGACGTAGCGTAGTGCGCGTGGAGTCCCTGTTGGGTGTGCGTCGAACACCCATCACATGCTTAGCCGCCGCTACCCATCGGCAGCTGTTGCTGGCCGCCGTTGCCGCCACACCACCATCGAAAGCCAGGTCCATCGCCCGCTCCGCCGCTGCGTCCCGAAGGCGGGAGGTGGCCGTCGTGGCCGCCACCCTACTGCTAGCCACCGTGCGCATCAACCGCTCCGCCACTGCGTCCTGAAGGCGGGAGGTGGTGGTCATGGCCGCCACCCCATCAATGGCCGTCGTAGACGCCAGCCCACCGTCGACCGCCGGGATCATCACCCGCTCCGCCACCGCTGCCCGAAGGACGGAGGCGGAGGTGGAGGCCCGCATGTGCGTCAGCGTCCTTGCGTGCTACATCGAGTTCCTGCGGGAGGATGAGGAGGAGCGCCTCATTGAGCATGCAAAGAGCCTTACCGCCGTCGTGGCCGCGGCACACGCCGACGTAGAGGTGAGGAATCAGGAGATCTACCAGCAGTCCGGCCGCTTCAAGAGGGGTCATTTGGAGCGGCAGAGGGCATTCGAGGTGAGCGTCACTGAAGGTGCAACAGCGGCAGGCACCGTATTGCAGTTGTCCAGCTCGTCGGTAGGCTCCTCCTCCTCTTCCTCTTACTGAGCATGCTTGGTAAAGGAGAGGCTGCCAGAAGTAGTACAAAGCCCTCCGTAGTAGTAGTAGTATTTAGGGTCTATTTTGTTCAGTTCATCTGACTATAGATGTGGCGGAACTGTACAACATACTTAAAATTACCTGGTATATATAGTTGAACTAGCTTTTCAGTACGTGGTTGGCAACAATTGGGGAAAAGTTTGGTCGGTTCAACTGTCGAGTTGAACTGTTTGTATAAATTAAGAACGACTGCTTAATCTATGAATGAAATCTATGCTTTATTTACCGAATTTTAGTTGCAAAAATTAGATAGTGCTAGTGATTTAGATGCATATTTTGACAAATTGCAGTGTTACAAGGATTGACAAACGGAAATGTTACTAGATCAACAAATGTCAATCTTTCCAGTTTGACAAATGGCAATATACCCAATATGACAGATGCAAATCTTGCCAAATTGTCTGTACGTGGTTGCACACGGGTCATCCAAAAAAACCATTTGCATTCAAGGGAGGTACAAATCCTTCTTGCCAAATTTCCTCTTGGCTTAGCACCAAAGTCTCTCTTTGCGTACCTTATTCAATGTGAACCGTTTGCGTTGAAGAGATGCACAAATCATGGGCGGCGAATTTTTGCTTGGCTTATTGCGGAAGACCATAGCTCTCACTTTGCATACAGGTGTTATATCTAAAATGTTTGCAATGAAGAGCTACACAAATCTAGCTCATCACATTTTCCCTTGGCTTACTGGGAAGTTGCCGGTTTACATACGGGTGTTCTATCTTAAAATTTTGCGACGTTAGAGTGGCAGCTATTTGTTTCAAGATGCCTTTGTTGGCTGTTATTCGAGTGCACCTTCTCTCAAAATGGACACAAAAAATACCACAACATGTCGGGTGCCATTCCATGATAGCATGCCAAGTTTCATGAATTTCAAACGAGTTTTGGATTTACTAGAATTTAAAAACAAAGTATCTCAATGTTTTGCCAGCAATCAATAGTGCCCTGGTGTTTGAAATTCATTCCCATTTCTTGCATGGGACCTAAGCATGCACCCAAGGACATAGATTTGATTTTTCAACCAATTTATACGCACTAGAGCATGTGCATGTAGTTCAAATTTGAATTATGCACATACAATGCCTAGAAAACCCAGTTAATGTATGAAAATGTCCAAATGAACCCTGAAAAATCCAAAATTTAACACAACACTCATGTTGTTCTATGTTGACACTAGAAATTTTTTGAAAGCAAAAACAGGAAATGGATATCGTTTCATCCACAAAGGCGGCATGTTCCCTACCGAAACCATCAGGCTTGTTGTGAGAAGCTCAAGTTTGTGAGAAGCTTATACCCAAACCTACCCCAAATGGGGCAAAAAAATTACCATGGCATGTTGATGCCGCTCAATGATAGCATGCCAAGTTTCATAAATTTCAGATGAGTTTTGGATTTACTAGAATTTAAAAACCATGTATCTCAATGTTTGTGGCCGAGTGATGGTGGCAGGGTGTTTGACATTCATTCCCATTTCTTGCATGGGACCTAAGCATGCAACCAAGGACACATATTTGATTTTCCAACCAATTTATATGCACTGGAGCATGTGCATGTAGTTCAAATTTGAATTATGCACACACAATGCCTAGAAAACCCAGTTAATGTACAAAAATGTCCAAACAAACCCCGAAAAATTCCAAAATTTAACACAACACTCCTCTTGTTCTATGTTGACACTACAGAAAAAATTGAAATCAAGAAGTGGCAATGAATATCGTTTTGTCCAGAAAGGTGAAACGTTTCCTACCATAACCATGAGGCTTGTTGCGAGAAGCTCTAGTTTGTGAGAAGCTTATACCCCAACCTGCCCCAAATGGGACATTATTTTTACCACTGCATGTTGATGCCGTTCCATGATAGCATGTATTTGATTTACTAGAATTTTTGATTTACTAGAATTTTAAAACCATGTATCTCAATGTTAGCGGCCGAGGGACGACAGCAAAGGTGTTTAACATTCATTTCCATTTCTTGCATGGAACCTAAGGTTGCAACCAAGGACACTGTTGGCGTCCTGGATTCGGGGGTATCCAGCCCTGCCTGCCTGCGGCCCACCGCGTGACTCCATCGATGGCCTGGTACAGCCCACCTTCAAAACCAACACTGCAAGACCCTCGTGAAGGCCCAAGCCTCGCGAGGCGGATGATGCCAAGATCCCCGAAGGAAGTGGCCTCCTTAGGAGGGCTCCTGAGGGGCGGAGAGTTCTATGCAAGCTACGTTACGAGGCTCTGACGTGAGCCATGACTGTTGGAAATATGCCCTAGAGGCAATGATAAATTAGTTATTATTATTATATTTCCTTGTCCATGATAATCGTTTATTATCCATGCTATAATTGTATTGATAGGAAACTCAGATACATGTGTGGATACATAGACAACACCATGTCCCTAGTAAGCCTCTAGTTGACTAGCTCGTTGATCAATAGATGGTTACGGTTTCCTGACCATGGACATTGGATGTCGTTGATAACGGGATCACATCATTAGGAGAATGATGTGATGGACAAGACCCAATCCTAAGCCTAGCACAAAGATCATGTAGTTCCTATGCTAAAGCTTTTCTAATGTCAAGTATCATTTCCTTACACCATGAGATTGTGCATCTCCCGGATGCCATAGGAATGCTTTGGGTGTACCAAACGTCACAACGTAACTGGGTGGCTATAAAGGTGCACTACGGGTATCTCCGAAAGTGTCTGTTGGGTTGGCACGAATCGAGACTGGGATTTGTCACTCCGTGTGACGGAGAGGTATCTCTGGGCCCACTCGGTAGGACATCATCATAATGTGCACAATGTGACCAAGGGGTTGATCACAGGATGATGTGTTACGGAATGAGTAAAGAGACTTGCCGGTAATGAGATTGAACAAGGTATCGGGATACCGACGATAGAATCTCGGGCAAGTACTATACCGGTAGACAAAGGGAATTGTATACGGGATTGCTTGAATCCTTGACATCGTGGTTCATCCAATGAGATCATCGTGGAACATGTGGGAGCCAACATGAGTATCCAGATCCCGCTGTGGGTTATTGGCCAGAGAGCTGTCTCGGTCATGTCTGCATGATTCCCGAACCCGTAGGGTCTACACACTTAAGGTTCGGTGACGCTAGAGTTGTTATGGGAATTAGTGTGCAGTTACCTAATGTTGTTCGGAGTCCCGGATGATATCACGGACGTCACGAGGAGTTCTGGAATGGTCCGGAGGTAAAGATTTATATATGGGAAGTCCTATTTTGGCCACCGGAAAATGTTCGGGATTTTTCGGTATTGTACCGGGAAGGTTCTAGAAGGTTCCGAAGTGGGGCCCACCTGCATGGGGGGACCCACATGAACGTGGTGGGTAGTGGGGTAAAGGCCCCACACCCCTGGTCAAGGTGCACCAAGATCCCCCTTAGAAGGAATAAGATCATATCCCGAAGGGATAAGATCAAGATCGCTAAATAAAGGGATAACAATCGATGGGGGAGGAAATGATGGGATTTCTTTCCTCCCACCTTTGCCAACGCCCCAATGGACTTGGAGGGCAAGAAACCAGCCCCCTCCACCCCTATATATAGTGGGGAGGCGCATGGGAGCTACACCCTTGCCCCTGGCGCAGCCCTCTCCCTCCCCAACACCTCCTCCTCCTCTGTAGTGCTTGGCGAAGCTCTGCCGGAGAACTGCAAGCTCCACCACCACGCCGTCGTGCTGCCGGAGCTCTCCCTCAACTTCTCCTCCCCCCTTGCTGGATCAAGAAGGAGGAGACGTCCCCGGGCTGTAGTGTGTTGAACGTGGAGGCGCCGTCCGTTCGGTGCTAGATCGGATCTTCCACGACTTGAATCGCCGCGAGTACGACTCCATCAACCACGTTCTAGTAACGCTTCCGCTTAGCGATCTACAAGGGTATGAAGATGCACTCCCCTCTCTCTCGTTTCTAGTATCTCCATAGATTGATCTTGGTGATGCGTAGAAAATTTTGAATTTCTGCTATGTTCCCCAACAGTGGTATCAGAGCCAGGTTTATTGCGTAGATTCTATGCACGAGTAGAACACAAAGTAGTTGTGGGCGTTGATTTTGTTCAATATGCTTACTGTTACTAGTCCAATCTTGATTCGGCGGCATTGTGGGATGAAGCGGCCTGGACCGACCTTACACGTACTCTTACGTGAGACAGGTTCCACCGACTGACATGCACTAGTTGCATAAGGTGGCTAGCGGGTGCCAGTCTCTTCCACTTTAGTCGGATCGGATTCGATGAAAAGGGTCCTTATGAAGGGTAAATAGCAATTGGCACATCATGTTGTGGCTTTTGCTAGGTAAGAAACGTTCTTGCTAGAAACCCATAGCAGCCACGTAAAACATGCAAACAACAATTAGAGGACGTCTAACTTGCTTTTGCAGGGTATGCTATGTGATGTGATATGGCCAAAAAGAATGTGATGAATGATATATGATGTATGAGATTGATCATGTTCTTGTAATAGGAATCACGACTTGCATGTCGGTGAGTATGACAACCGGCAGGAGCCATAGGAGTTGTCTTAATTTATTGTATGACCTGCGTGTCATTGAACAACGCCATGTAATTACTTTACTTTATTGCTAACCGTTAGCCATAGTAGTAGAAGTAATAGTTGGCGAGACAACTTCATGAAGACACGATGATGGAGATCATGGTGTCCATGCCGGTGACGATGATGATCATGGAGCCCCGAAGATGGAGATCAAAAGGAGCAATATGATATTGGCCATATCATGTCACTATTTGATTGCATGTGATGTTTATCATGTTTATACATCTTATTTTCTTAGAACAACGGTAGTAAATAAGATGATCCCTCATTAAAATTTCAAGAAAGTGTTCCCCCTAACTGTGCACCGTTGCGAAAGTTCGTCGTTTCGAAGCACCACGTGATGATCAGGTGTGATAGATTCTAATGTTCACATACAACGGGTGTAAGCCAGATTTACACACACGAAACACTTAGGTTGACTTGACGAGCCTAGCATGTACAGACATGGCCTCGGAACACAAGAGACCAAAAGGTCGAGCATGAGTCGTATGGTAGATACGATCAACATGAAGATGTTCACCGATGATGACTAGTCCGTCTCACGTGATGATCGGACACGGCCTAGTTGACTCGGATCATGTAATAACTTAGATGACTAGAGGGATGTCTATCTAAGTGGGAGTTCATGAGATGAACTTAATTATCCTGAACATAGTCAAAAGGTTTTTGCAAATTATGTCGTAAGATCACGCTTTAGTTCTACTGTTTAGATATGTTCCTAGAGAAAATTCAGTTGAAAGTTGATAGTAGCGATTATGCGGACTAGGTCCGTAAAATGAGGATTGTCCTCGTTGCTTCGAAGAAGGCTTATGTTCTTAATGCACCGCTCGGTGTGCTGGACCTCGAACGTGGTCTGTGGATGTTGCGAACATCTGACATACACGTTTTGATGACTACATGATAGTTCGGTAATGTTAAATGGTTTAGAATTGAGGCACCGAAGACATTTTGAAATGTCGCGGAACATATGAGATGTTCCAAGAGCTGAAATTGGGATTTCAGGCTCGTGGCCACGTCAAGAGGTATGAGACCTCCGACGAGTTTTCTAGCCTACAAACTAAGGGAGAAGATCTCAATCGTTGAGCTTGTACTCAGATTGTCTGGGTGCAACAATCATTTGAATCGAGTGGGAGTTAATCTTCCAGATGAGATAGTGATGTTTCTCCAAAGACATTGCCACCAAGCTACTAGAGCTTCGTGATGAACTATAACATAAAAGGGATAGATATGATGATCCTTGAGCTATTCGCAATGTTCGACACCGCGAATCTAGAAATCAAGGAGGAGCATCAATTGTTGATGGTTAGTGAAACCACTAGTTTTAAGAAGGGCAAGGGCAAGAAGGGGTACTTCATGAAACGACATATCAGTTGCTGCTCCAGTGAAGAAACCCAGGGTTGAACCCAAACCCGAGACTAAGTGCTTCTATAATGAGGGAACGGACACTAAAGCAGAACTACCCTAGATACTTGGTAGATAAGAAGGCAGGCAAGGTCGAGAAAAGTATATTGGATATACATTATGTTAATGTGTACTTTACTAGTACTCCTAGTAGCACCAGGGTACTAGATACCGGTTTGGTTGCTAAATGTTAGTAACTCGAAATAAAAGCTACGGAATAAACGGAGACTAGCTAAAGGTGAGCTGACGATACATGTTGGAAGTGTTTCCAAGGTTGATGTGATCAAGCATCGCACGCTCCCTCTACCATCGAGATTGGTGTTAAACCTAAATAATTGTTATTTGGTGTTTGCGTTGAGCATAGACATGATTGGATTATGTCTATCGCAACACGGTTATTCATTTAAGGAGAATAATGGTTACTCTGTTTATTTGAATAATACCTTCAATGGTGTTGCACCTAAAATGAATGGTTTATTGAATCTCGATCGTAGTGATACACATGTTCATGCCAAAAGATATAAGATAGTAATGATAGTACTACCTACTTGTGGCACTGCCATGTAAGTCATATTGGTATAAAACGCATGAAGAAGCTCCATGCCGATGGATCTTTGGACTCACTTGTTTTTGAAAAAGATTGAGACATGTGAACCATGTCTATTGGTATATACGCATGAAGAAACTCCATACAGATGGACAGTTTGGACTCACTTGATTCTGAATCACTTGAGACATGCAAATCATACCATATGGGCAAGATGACTGAAAGCCTCAGTTCCAGTGAAATGGAACAAGAAAGCAACTTGTTGGAAGTAATACATTTTGATGTGTGCAGTTCAATGAGTGCTGAGGCACGCAGTGGATATCGTTATGTTCTTACTTCACAGATGATTTGAGTAGATACTGAGTATATTTACTTGATGAAACACAAGTCTGAATTATTGAATGGTTCAAGTAATTTCAGAGTGAAGTTGAAGATCATCATGACAAGAGGATAAAATGTCTATGATATGATCATAGAGATGAGTATCTGAGTTACGAGCTTTGGCACGCAATTAAGACATTGTGGAAATTGTTTCACAATTAATACCACCTGGAACACCATAGTGTGATGGTGTGTCCGAACATCATAGTTGCACCCTATTGGATATGGTGCGTACCATGACATCTCTTATCGAATTACCACTATCGTTCATGGGTTAGGCATTAGAGACAACCGCACTCACTTTAATAGGGCACCACGTAATTCCATTGAGACGACACCGTTTGAACTATGGTTTGGAGAAACCTAAGTTGTTGTTTCTTAAAAGTTTGGGGCTGTGACGCTTATGTGAAAAAGTTTCAGGTTGATAAGCTCGAACCCAAAGCGGATAAAATGCATCTTCATAGGACACCCAAAACAGTTGGGTATACCTCCTAATTCAGATCCGAAAGCAATAGGGATTGTTTCTTGAATCGGGTCCTTTCTCGAGGAAAAGTTTGTCTTGGAAAGTTGAGTGGGAGCATGGTGGAGACTTGATGAGGTTATTGAACCATCACTTCAACTAGTGTGTAGCAGGGCACATGAAGTTGTTCCTGTGGCGCCCACACCAATTGAAGTAGAAGCTTATGATAGTGATCATGAAGTTTCGGATCAAGTCACTACCGTACCTCGTAGGGTGATAAGGATGCGTACTACTTCAGAGTGGTACAGTAATCCTGTCTTGAAGGTCATGTTGCTAGACAACAATGAACCTACGAGCTATGGAGAAGCGATGGTGGGCCCATATTCCGACAAATCGTTAGAAGCCATGAAATCCGAGATAGGATCCATGTATCAGAACAAAGCATGGACTTTGGTGGATTTGCCCGATGATAGGCAAGCCATTGAGATAAATGGATCTTTAAGAAGCAGATGGATGTGCACGGTAATGTCACCGTCTATGAAGCTCGACTTGTGGCAAAGAGTTTTTCACAAGTTCAAGGAGTTGACTACGATGAGATTTTCTCATCCGCAGCGATGCTTAAGTCCGTCGAAATCATGTTAGCATTAGTTGCATTTATGAAATCTGGCAGATGGATGTCAAAACGAGTTTCCTTACCAGTTTTCGTAAGGAAAGGTTGTATGTGATACAATCAGAAAGGTTTTGTCGATCCTAAGGATGCTAAAAGGTATGCTTGCTCCAGCGATCCTTCCATGGACTAGAGCAAGCATCTCGGAGTCAGAATGTACACTTTGATGAGATGATCAAAGATTTTGGGTTTATACAAAGTTTATGAGAAACTTGTATTTCCAAAGAAGTGAGTGGGAGCACTATAGAATTTCTGATAAGTATATGTTGTAAACATATTGTTGATCAGAAATGATGTAGAATTTCTAGAAAGCATATAGGGTTATTTGAAAAGTGTTTTCAATAGAAAACCTGGATTAAGCTGCTTGAACATTGAGCATCAAGATCTATGAGGATAGATCAAAACGCTTAATGGTACATTCAAATGAGCACATACCTTGACATGATCTTGAAGGTGTTCAAGATGGATCAGTCAAAGAAGGAGTTCTTGCCTGAGTTGTAAGGTGTGAAGTTAAGACTTAAAGATCGACCACGAAAGAAGAGAGAGAAAGGATGAAGGTCGTCCCCTATGCTTTAGACGTAGGCTCTACATTATGCTATGCTGAGTACCGCACCTGATGTGTGACTTGCCACGTGTCTGGCAAAGGGGTACAAGAGTGATCCAGGAATGGATCATTGGACAGCGGTCAAAATTGTCCTTGGAGTAATAAGGACATGTTTCTCAATTATGGAGGTGATAAAGAGTTCGGCGTAAAGGGTTACATGGATGCAAGCTTTAACACCTATCCGAATGACTCTGAGTAGCAAATCGGATACGTATAGTGGAGCAACCATTTGGAATAGCTCCAAGTGGAGCATGGAAGCAGCATTTACAATATGATCTAGAGATTTGTGAAGTACATACGGATCTGAATGTTGTAGACCCGTTGACTAAAACCTCTCTCACAAGCAAACATGATCAAACCCCGGAACTCATTGAGTCTTAATCACATGATGATGTGAACTAGTTTATTGACACTAGTAAACTCTTTGGATGTTGGTCACATGGCGATGTGACCTCTGAGTGTTAATCACATGGCGATGTGAACTAGATTATTGACTCTAGTGCAAGTGGGAGATTGTTGGAAATATGCCCAAGAGGCAATAATAAATTAGTTATTATTATTGTATTTCCTTGTTCATGATAATCGTTTATTATCCATGCTATAATTTTATTGATAGGAAACTCAGATACATGTGTGGATACATAGACAACACCATGTCCCTAGTAAGCCTCTAGTTGACTAGCTCGTTGATCAATAGATGGTTACGGTTTCTTGACCATGGACATTGGATGTCGTTGATAACGGGATCACATCATTAGGAGAATGATGTGATGGACAAGACCCAATCCTAAGCCTAGCACAAAGATCGTGTAGTTCCTATGCTAAATCTTTTCTAATGTCAAGTATCATTTCCTTACACCATGAGATTGTGCAACTCCCGGATGCCGTAGGAATTCTTTGGGTGTACCAAACGTCACAGCGTAACTGGCTGGCTATAAAGGTACACTACGGGTATCTCCGAAAGTGTCTGTTGGGTTGGCACGAATCGAGCCTGGGATTTGTCACTCCGTGTGACAGAGAGGTATCTCTGGGACCACTCGGTAGGACATCATCATAATGTGCACAATGTGACCAAGGGGTTGATCACGGGATGATGTGTTACGGAACGAGTAAAGAGACTTGCCGGTAACGAGATTGAACAAGGTATCGGGATACCGACGATCGAATCTCGGGCAAGTACTATACCGGTAGACAAAGGGAATTGTATACGGGATTGCTTGAATCCTTGACATCGTGGTTCATCCAATGAGATCATCGTGGAACATGTGGGAGCCAACATGAGTATCCAGATCCCGCTGTTGGTTATTGGCCAGAGAGCTGTCTCGGTCATGTCTGCATGATTCCCGAACCCGTAGGGTCTACACACTTAAGGTTCGGTGATGCTAGAGTTGTTATGGGAATTAGTGTGCAGTTACCGAATGTTGTTCGGAGTCCCGGATGAGATCACGGACATCACGAGGAGTTCTGGAATGGTCCGGAGGTAAAGATTTATATATGGGTAGTCCTATTTTTGCCACCGGAAAATGTTCGGGATTTTCCGGTATTGTACCGAGAAGGTTCTTGAAGGTTCCGGAGTGGGGCCCACCTGCATGGGGGGACCCACATGAACGTGGGTAGTGGGGGAAGGCACCACACCCCTGGTCAAGGTGCACCAAGATCCACCCTTAGAAGGAATAAGATCATATCCCGAAGGGATAAGATCAAGATCCCTAAAAAAGGCGATAACAATCGGTGGGGAAGGAAATGATGGGATTTCTTTCCTCCCACCTTTGCCAACGCCCCAATGGACTTGGAGGGCAAGAAACCAGCCCCCTCCACCCCTATATATAGTGGGGAGGCGCATGGGAGCTTCACCCTTGCCCCTGGTGCAGCCCTCTCCCTCCCCAACACCTCCTCCTCCTCCGTAGTGCTTGGCGAAGCTCTGCCGGAGAACTGCAAGCTCCACCACCACGCCGTCGTGCTGCCGGAGCTCTCCCTCAACTTCTCCTCTCCCCTTGCTAGATCACGAAGGAGGAGACGTCCCCGGGCTGTACGAGTGTTGAACGCGGAGGCGCCGTTCGTTCGGTGCTAGATCGGATCTTCCGCGATTTTAATCGCCGCGAGTACGACTCCATCAACCACATTCTTGTAACGCTTCCGCTTAGCGATCTTCAAGGGTATGAAGATGCACTCCCCTCTCTCTCGTTGCTAGTATCTCCATAGATTGATCTTGGTGATGCGTAGAAAATTTTGAATTTGTGCTATGTTCCCCAACAATGACGACCAAGGGTAGGCGGGCGCCAGGCGGGTGCAGAGTGCAGATTTCCTCTTCAGTGCAAGGGAGGCAAGCCACAGGCGCAGAGTCCCGAGGAATCAGCCAAAGGTTTCCATTCTGGTGCAACAAGACCAAGACCGCCAGGACGACAGGACGGAGGTCATCACCGAGCCCACCGCAGCGTCACGACCAGAGGTTTTTCGCAGGCGAAGACTGCTTTTGTCAGGATAGACTGTACTACTTGTTCGCTTTCAAATCCTGCCATTGTGGAATCCCTTCCCTCTCATATTTGGGAAGAGGACCAAGGACACTATATATAGGACCTAGCCACCACCATAGAAGGGGACGGAGATCAGAACAAGTAGAGCACCACACTAGCTCAAGGACGCCTCACCTCCTGAGGCTTGTTCATCCATTGTACTAGTTCATCCATAGCCGCTCAAGGCAATCCACCACACCACACTAGATTAGGGTATTACACCACAACGCTGGCCCGAACCAGTATAAATCTCTGTGTCTTTGTGTCCCTTTGAGCTCGACGTGCTAGGCTTAGGAGGATCGAGAGTAGGCAGGCTGGGCAGGTTGAGATCTCTGCACGCACCCCAGAGTTCGAACCTCTCAAGGGTTGCCTAATCCCAAAATCCTACATTTAGCACGCCAGTTAGGGGTGCATTGGATCCTCTCTTCCATCATTCGATCCGCCATAGTTCCGACACCACCATGGCCGACGCGCGCAGGGCTCACGCCGAGCGTCGGGCTGCGGTCACCGCCCGCGTCGCTTAGTTGGCTCCGGCAGGTGACGGATGTGCCCGCCACGCCCCTTCTCCAGTGGCCAATGCCGCCACGGGCCCTGCCGGCCACGACCAGCAAGCTTCATTGCTGCACCCGTCACTGTGTCGCGACGGCCGCACCGCAACTCCGTCACTGACCCCAGCAGCTTCATCATCCCACACGCACCGCGGCCAGGTGGATGCGCAGGCCACTCTGCTCCTGGCACGGGAGCTTCTTTGCTACCGTCTGATGGGTGATCTCTACGAGGAGTGGCTCGAGCGGATCGCCTAGCTCATCAACGTCGCGCACGGGGGCTCCGACGGGCCGGCTCACTCGCTGCCTTGGCAACCACCTACAGCGGGCGACGTCGTGCACGGGGCTCCTCCTCTAGCTCCGGCCCGGGGCGCCATCATCGAGCCAAGGCGTATGGCTCCACGGCGCGACCCGCAGTGCCCGGCGCCGGCTCGGGATGACGTGAGCTGCCAGGTGGTGCAACGTCCCCAAGGAGAAGCACGCGTGCTTCCAGCACCCCCGCATCAGGCTCGCGCTGTAACACCCCGGATGTAACTTTCCCTCTTTGTATCTCCAACTCTTGCCATTTTCGGCTATGTGATATGATATTCCCTCTATGGTTGGGTTTTGTCTTTTGTTTTGCATTTTATTAATGTCATGCATATCATATCATGTCATCATGTGCATTTCATTTTGCATACGTGTTCGTCTCATGCATCCGAGCATTTTCCCCGTTGTCCGTTTCGCAATCCGACACTCCCACATGCACCGGCGCACCCCTCTTGTCTCTTTTTCATGTGCGGGTGTTAAACATTCTCGTAATGGACCAAGCCTTGCCAAGTGGCCCTGGTATAGCACCGATAGACCACCTGTCAAGTTTAGGGTCATTTGGAGCTCGTTTGATACTCCAACGGTTAACCGCATATCCGCAAAGGCCTCTTTTGTGTTGCAGCCCAAAACCCCTCCAAAACAGCTCAATAACCCATCTAAGTCACTTCCATGCTCTCCGTCGTCGGATCACGATCATGTGGGTGAAAACTACACCTCATTTGGACACTCCTAGCTCCTTCTACCTATAAAAACACACCCTCCCCCCGAAATCCCGGATCAGTTCCACCCTAACCCTAGCCCCGCTCCTCTCCGCGCCGCCGGACACGTCCGGACGGAGCCGGACGCGTCCGCCGCCGCGCCCCCGGTGAATCGGAAGCCGCCACGTGGCCGCTCCGCCGCCCCCGCGCCGCC
>NC_057810.1:352207796-352217168 GCF_018294505.1 Triticum aestivum | reverse complement strand
CGCGCTGTCCGGCGTCGCCCGCGCCGCCGCCGCCCCAGATCCGACTCCGGCCGCCGCCCCGGCCTCGTCCCCGTCCTCCTCCGACCCCGAGCTCCATCTCTGGCCGGCGAACCTCGAAGTCCGAGCCGGATCCAGATCTGTCCGGTTGACTTCTTCCCCCCGATTTTCGTCCAAGTCATTTTCTGTCATAAATTTTGTTGCATCTTCATCACCCCACATATTTGCACCCGTAGCTCCGTTTTGTGCGTGTAGCATACCTAATTGTTCGCCTCGAAAGGTACTTCATTTCATCTCATTGCATCATTTACATTTGAGGTCATCTTGATGCCCGAAATGCTGTTGGTAGAGGGCTTCATAATGTTAGTTTCAGATTCTTATCAGGACGAGCTCTTTTGTCATTTTTGCCATGATTGATGTGTGCATCCTATGTACTTGATCCCTACATGTGTTTTGAACTATGCTATGCCATCTTTACAGAGGTGCCTACCATGTATTTTTGTGATCAATGTGGTGACTAGCACAAGCATGCAAACTAGGCTTCGTGATATTGCTGATTTTAGTCCCTCTTCTGCTGTTATTTTCATGCCATGTAAACATGTTGCTACAGAGAGATCCATGCATAATTTGAGATACTTCAGTAAGGGTGTTTTGAACATATGGTTATGCTCTATCCATCCATGGTGCTGGTGGAAATTATGGAGTAGTCTAGCATGTCATTTTCGTGCTCTACTTTTGCTTCAAAATGTTTCCTGGCAGATTGTTTACATGTTATTCAATTTTGCCAAGGGTGTTGTAGTTCATCCGTGTATGCTATTATGTTGTTCTTGCCATGTATAGCTTCTATGGCATGTCTTATTGATGGATGTATGCTTAGTTTATCATGAGATGCTCTGTAGTGAGTGCATCGAGCTCACGAAGGTGCCTTCGTAATTATGTCAATGCCATGCTTTGTTTGCTGAATCTGTTAACGAAACTTGCTATGTTTACATGGGTGCCATCATATTTTCTGATCCTTTTTGGCTTATGGTCAGTAAGGGACTTTTGATCTATGCTTTGAGTAGATTCATGTCATGTCTTGTTTTTCTATTATAAGTTCCTGTAGCTTGTTGATAACTTGCTATGAACATTGCTTCGTGATGTTGTTTATGCCATGTCCAACCTGATATTTTTTGCACTTTCACCATGCTTGTTTGAACCTGTTATGTGTTGATTTAGCCGTAGCTCAGTGTTCCTCTTTTGTTAAGCATCTCCTGTAGATCACTGTCATATGTTTTGTTTTTATGTTGGGGTGCTGTAGCATAGTTTCTTGTTGCATGCTAAGTAGCATCGTGCTGTTAATCGCAGCTTTGTGCCATTCTTGTTTTGCTTGCCATTTGCAAACCGTGCATCCGTTCCCAGTGATCTTTATATCGATTTCAACCGAAATCATCTCATCTTTCCAGCAGCATACTTGGTTTGTCAAGTTGATGCCTTGTTCATGCTTTTTCCTCCCGAAGCACGCATATGCATTGCATATCACATCTCACATATCATGACCTGTATTGCATCATGGTTCTTGTGCGTTGCACCGTGATTTATTGTGGTTCCTTTGCTTGTGTTCTTGATTTGGGTAGAGCCGGGAGACGAGTACGTGCACGAGGAACCTGTTGAGAACGCTTACGAGGATCAAGCCTTCGACAACTCTGAGAACCTTGCAGGCAAGATGACCATACCTTCAATATCACTTCTATCTTTGCTTGCTAGTACTCGCTCTATCGCTATGTTAGCTCTACCTGCCATTGTTTATCATGCCTACCTATTGCCATGTCCAACCTCTAACCATCCTGTCCTAGCAAACCGTTGTTTGGCCATGTCACCGTTTTTGCTCAGCCCCTCTTATAGCGTTGCTAGTTGCAGGTGAAGATGATGTTTGTTCCTGGTCGGAACATGGATATTTTGGGATATCACAATATCTCTTGTTTAATTAATGCACCTTATATACTTGGTAAAGGGTGGAAGGCTCGGCCTTATGCCTGGTGACTTGTTCCACTCTTGCCGCCCTAGTTTCCGTCATACCGGTGTTATGTTCCTTGATTTTGCATTCCTTACACGGTTGGGTGATTTATGGGACCCCCTTAACAGTTCGCTTTGAATAAAACTCCTCCAGCAAGGCCCAAACTTGGTTTTACCATTTGCCACCTAAGCCCTTTTCCCTTGGGTTTTCGTGAGCCCAAGGGTCATCTTTATTACCCCCCCCCCCCCGGGCCAGTGCTCCTCTGAGTGTTGGTCCAAACTAGAGCCCTTTGCAGCGCCACCTCGGGGAAACTCGAAGTCTGGTTTTAGTTGTACGGACTGCTCATCCATTTGTGCCCCGAGAATGAGATATGTGCAGCTCCTATCGGGATTTGTCGGCACGGTCGGGTGGTCTTGCTGGACTTGTTTTACCATTGTCGAAATGTTTTGCGAACCGGGATTCCGAGGCTGATCGGGTCTTCCCGGGAGAAGGTATATCCTTCGTTGACTGTGAGAGCTTGTGATGGGCTGAGTTGGGACACCCCTGCAGGGTATATAATCTTTCAAAAGTCGTGCCCGTGGTTATGAGGCAGATGGGAATTTGTTAATGTCCGGTTGTAGATAACTTGACACTTGACTTCATTAAAATACATCAACCGTGTGTGTAGCCGTGATGGTCTCTTCTCGGCGGAGTCCGGGAAGTGAACATGGTTTGAGTTATGCTTGACGTAAGTAGTTTCAGGATCACTTCTTGATCACTTCTAGCTTCTCGACCGATGCGTTGCTTCTCTTCTCGCTCTCACTTGCGTATGTTAGCCACCATATATGCTTAGTGCTTGCTGCAGCTCCACCATATTACCCCTTTACCTACCTATGAGCTTAAATAGTCTTGATCTCGCGGGTGTGAGATTGCTAAGTCCCCGTGACTCACAGATTCTACCAAAACAGATGCAGGTGCCGAGGATACCAACGCAGATGGCGCAACGGAGCTGAAGTGGGAATTTGATGAGGCCCTTGGTCGTTACTATGTATCGTTTCCAGATGATCAGTAGAGGAGCCCAGTCGGGAGGATCGGGGATCTAGCATTTGGGGTTGTCTTCTTTTCATTTGAACTTGACCGTAGCAAGGCTATGAGTGTATTTGAATGATGTATGACCTTAATTATGTATTGTGTGAAGTGGCGATTGTAAGCCAACTCTCTTTATCCCATTCTTATTCACTACATGGGATTGTGTGAAGATGACCCTTCTTGCGACAAAACCACTATGCGGTTATGCCTCTAAGTCATGCTTCGACACGTGGGAGATATAGCCGCATCGTGGGTGTTACAAGTTGGTAATCAGAGCCATCCCCGACTTAGGAGCCCCCTTCTTGATTGTTTGCTGGCGATGTTGAGTCTAGAACAAAAATGTTTTGAGTCTTAGGATTATATATATCGGAGAGTAGGATTCTTTTTACTCCTCAGTCCCTTCGTCGCTCTGGTGAGGTCTCCTGACGTAGATGTTTTGACCGTCCTCTTCTCAAATTTCACTAAAATTTTTTTAGGATCACGCGGGTATCTTGGAATCATTCCGATGGTTTTGTGACGAGAACATTGTTCTTGGTGCCTCCTGACATTTAGGGGTTGTGGCAGTGTCCCGGGGAGTTGAGCAACGAGGTGTTGTCGTCACAATTTTATCGTTGCAGTTCTGGAATACCTGAGTTTTGCCGACATCGAAAATCTCTTTTATGCAGTTGTTGGTGAGATAACCTTGACGTCACCCAGTACTGGGGAGTTCGGGAGTATTGCCATAACTCGTATAACGGATGCTTTTCGAAGGTTGAGGTACACGATTTTCGAAGGTTTCTTGGTTATGTGTTGACGGATGGATACAGCTGGATGTAGGGATTGTTAGTTTGGGTGAGAAATATTGCTTCCCCTGTATCCCCAACACCTGATTGCATAACCAGAAAGTTTCGGGAGTTTATAGGTGGGATTCAAGTAGCTCTAGCATTTCTTCCCGCAGATATTTGGTTTGTGATTGGGTAATCCTTACCACTTATTTCTTCCAGTTGTACCTTGTTTATTTCATTCATCAATCTCTTATCAAGTGGCTTCTCACCTTAATGTATGTGTGATATTAGCTTTGGGAATTCATTCGTTCATCCTGGTTAGAATGTTTATTGTGAAGACTATATGTTGCAATTTCTATCCGTTGATTCAGCTTGTCTATCTGTCTATCAAGAGGCTAACGGATGTCACCCTCTTCAGGATGGCTCCGCCAACGCGTCAGAATCCGGAATGCAATGATGGGAGTCAGGCGAACACTCCACCTCCACCTCCGCCTCCGGAGGCATGGCAAGCTTTGATGGCAGCCTCAAACGCACATGCCCAGATGATGATTCAGCTCATGCAAGAGTGCAACCAAGGCCAAGGCAACCAAGGGAATCAAGGTCAAGGGCAGTTCAATCATCAGCCTCTATTTCCTACCCTCAACCAATTCCTTGCAAATCAGCCGAAGTCTTTCAGCTACTGTGTCGAGGCCACAGACGCCGATGATTGGCTCGTGGATATCAACAAGCATTTTGAATGCAACAATGTCAGGCCTGAGGACTATGTCAAGTTCGCTTCTTTTCAGCTCAAGGATCAGGCAGCTAATTGGTTCCAGCAATACAAGGATTCCAGAGGTGGTCGAGTGATTACTTGGACTGATTTCTGTCGGGACTTTAAAGCTCACCACATTCCTACTAGAGTTGTTGAGAGCAAGCGTCAGGAGTTCCGCAATCTCAAGCAAGGCAACATGTCAGTGTACGAATACAACAAGCAGTTTCAGAAACTTGCTCGCTTTGCTAAGCAAGATGTTCCTGATGAGAAGAGTATGATCTATCAATTCAGAGGTGGCCTTAGAGAGGATCTGCAGTTAGCTCTCGTTCTTGTTGAGCCTACTCAGTTTGATCAATTCTACAATATGGCACTCAAGCAAGAAGGTGCTCAGCTCAAGTGTGAGGCTTCTAAGAAGAGAATCAGGGACGCAATGCAATCTTCTTCTTCCTCACAAGTGGCAGCTAAGCAGCAGAAGTTCTCCCTTCCTCCTCCTCCGTTTCGTCAGCCTTACCAACAGAAGAACTCAGGTGGTCGTGGATCATCCCACCCACCCAACCCAGGCTATCAGAACAAGTCTCGGTCTCAAGCTCCAAGGTCAAATGCTCCTTATCATCGTCCGCTCTCAGAAGTGACTTGCAACAAGTGCCAGCAGAAAGGTCACTATGCGAACAAATGCTTCAATCAAAGGCGCCTTCCTCCTCCTCCTCCTCCTGTGAGATCTTAAAGCAATGCAGTGGTCAAGCATAATCCAAAGTCTGCAAAGGTGAACATGATGAATGCAGCTCAGGCAGAGGATTCTTCAGATGTGATCATCGGTAATCTTCCTGTTAATGATATTCCTGCAAAAGTCTTATTTGATACTGGTGCATCGCATTCTTTCATTTCAAGACCTTTTGTGGCTATGCATGATTTGGTTACTCAAGTATTGTCGAGTCCTTTGTCTATTGTTTCCCCAGCTCGGCAAATGACTTCTCGAGCTTTCGTTCCAAATGTCGGTATCAAGATGGGCGACTATAAATTTTTGTCTTCTCCAGTGGCTCTTGGTGACTCTGATATTGATCTAATTCTCGGGATGGACTGGCTTTCTAAGCACAAGGCTCAGCTTGATTCTGCTGCCAGGCAAATTCAATTGACACACTCTTCTGAGGATGTTATCATCTATGCCGCTCGTGATGAAACCATTCGGTTGTTTTCTCTCAATGAGAAGGGCGAGTTGGATGCTATCTCTCAAATTCCAGTCGTTTGTGAGTACCAAGATGTCTTTCCAGAAGAGCTTCCGGGTATGCCCCCTCATCGGCTAGTCGAGTTCGTTATTGATCTTGAGCCTGGAACGGAACCCGTTTGCAAGCGTCCATACAAGCTTGGACCCAAGGAGCTGAAGGAATTGAAGAATCAGCTCGATGAACAAGAGCGTCTGGGTTTGATCAGACCGAGTTCTTCCCCATGGGGTTGTGGATTTCTTTTTGTCCAGAAGAAGGATGGCACGGACCAACTTTGCGTCAATTACCGTCCATTGAACAAGAAGACAATCAAGAACAAGTATCCACTTCCCAACATCAATGAGCTTTTCGAGCAACTCAAAGGAGCTAAAGTTTTCTCCAAGCTTGACCTCTGTATGGGTTATCATCAGATTCGCATTCGTGAACAAGGTATACCCAAGACAGCTTTCAGAACAAGCTATGGTTCTTATGAATATACTGTCATGTCTTTCGGCCTTGTCAATGCTCCTCCAACATTCTCTCGCATGATGAACTTTATCTTCAACCCCTACACCAATGAATTTGTTCTGGTGTATCTCGATGATATTTTGGTCTTCTCCAAGAATAAGCAGGATCATGCCAAACATTTGCTATTGGTGCTTGACAAGCTCTGAGAGCATCATTTCTATGCGAAGTTTTCCAAATGTGAGTTCTGGCTTGATGAAGTTCTTTACCTTGGTCATATCATCTCTGCCAAGGGCATTGCTGTTAATCCCGCGAAGGTTTCTGCAGTTCTAAATTGGGAACCTCCTCAGAATGTCAAACAGCTCCACAGTTTTCTTGGTCTTGCAAGCTATTGCCGAAGATTCGTTGAGAACTTCTCTAAGATTGCAAAGCCTCTTTCCAACCTCCTCCAGAAGCATGTCAAGTATGTCTGGACGCCTGAGTGTGACGTCGCTTTCAACACCCTCAAAGAGAAGATAGTCACAGCTCCTGTTTTGACTCCTCCTGATGAATCCAAGCCATTCGAAGTATTCTGTGATGCTTCCCTTCAAGGTCTCGGTGCTGTGTTGATGCAAGAGAAAAAAGTTGTGGCCTATACCTCTCGTCAGTTGAAGCCCAATGAAAAGAACTACCCCACTCACGATCTTGAGTTGGCGGCAGTTGTCCATGCATTGATAACATGGAGACATCTCTTATTGGGAAGGCAAGTGGACATTTTCACCGATCACAAGAGCCTCAAGTATATATTCACTCAACCCAACCTCAACCTTAGGCAAACTCGATGGGTCGAAATGATTCAAGAGTACAATCCGAGTATCGAATATACTCCTGGCAAGGCGAATGTGATTGTAGATGCTCTGAGCAGAAAGGCTTATTGCAACAGTCTAATTCTCAAGCCGTTTCAACCGGATCTTTGTGAAGCCTTCCGCAAGCTGAACCTTCAAGTTGTTCCTCAAGGCTTTCTTGCCAACCTCACAGTCTCTCCTACTTTGGAAGATCAAATTCGTGAGGCACAACTCCTGGATACCATGGTGAAGAAGGTGAAACGTGGTATTCACAAGGGCATTCCCAAATACAAGTGCTATCGCTTGGATGACAAAGATACTCTTTTCTTCGAGGATCGAATTGTGGTTCCAAAAGGTAATCTGAGAAAAGTCATCATGAACAAGGCACACAATTCCCTCCTATCCATTCATCCTGGAAGTACAAAGATGTACCATGACCTCAAGCAGTCGTATTGGTGGACTCGAATGAAGCGAGAGATTGCTCAATTCGTGAATGAATGTGATGTCTGCAGAAGAGTGAAAGCAGAACACCAAAGACCAGCTGGTCTCCTCCAACCTCTTGCTATTCCGGAATGGAAGTTTGACCATATCGAGATGGACTTCGTGACTGGTTTTCCTAAGTCCAAGCGTGGAAATGATGCTATCTTCGTTGTCATTGACAAGCTTACCAAAGTGGCTCATTTTCTTCCTATCAAAGAATCTATCACAGCAGCTCAGCTGGCAGAGCTATACAGCTCCAGAATTGTCTCCTTGCACGACATTCCACAATTGATATCTTCAGATCGTGGAAGCATCTTCACTTCTAAGTTCTGGGACTCCTTTCAGACGGCCATGGGCACCAACATTCGTTTCAGCACAGCTTTCCATCCTCAAACAAGTGGCCAAGTCGAGCGAGTCAATCAAATCCTTGAAGATATGCTCAGGCCTTGTGTCATCTCTTTCGGTATGAAGTGGGAAGATTGTCTTCCATATGCCGAGTTCTCCTACAACAACAGCTTCCAAGCGAGTTCGGGCAAGGCCCCATTTGAAATTCTCTATGGCAGAAAGTGCCGTACTCCTCTCAATTGGTCTGGGACAGGTGAACGCCAACTTCTTGGCGACGACTTGATCACAGAAGCCGGAGAAATGTGCAAAGTCATTCGTGAGAATCTCAAAGCCGCGCAATCGTGCCAAAAGAGTTACTATGATAGCAAGCACCGTGACTTGGCTTTTGAAATCGAAGACCATGTCTACCTCCGCGTCTCTCCGATGAAAGGCACTCGTCGCTTCGGTATCAAAGGGAAGCTTGCCCCTAGATACGTGGGTCCTTTCAAGATCATTGGCAAAAGAGGCGACCTCGCCTATCAACTTGAGCTTCCGTCCAACTTTGCGAATGTGCACGATGTGTTTCACGTGTCACAGCTTCGCAAGTGCTTCAAGACTCCTGAGCGCACTATCAACTTCGAAGAGATCGACCTCCAAGAAGATCTCTCTTATCACGAGCACCCCGTTGCTATTCTTGAAGAAACGGAGAGCAAGACTCGCAACAAGTCAATCAAATTCCTGAAAGTGAAGTGGTCACACCATTCCGACCAAGAAGCCACCTGGGAGCGCGAGGATCACCTCTGTTCTGAATATCCGGAGTTCTTTCAGTCCTAGATCTCGGGACGAGATCCTCTTGTAGTGGTGGAGTGTTGTAACACCCCGGATGTAACTTTCCCTCTTTGTATCTCCAACTCTTGCCATTTTCGGCTATGTGATATGATATTCCCTCCGTGGTTGGGTTTTGTCTTTTGTTTTGCATTTTATTAATGTCATGCATATCATATCATGTCATCATGTGCATTTCAATTTGCATACGTGTTCGTCTCATGCATCCGAGCATTTTCCCCGTTGTCCGTTTCGCAATCTGACACTCCCACATGCACCGGCGCACCCCTCTTGTCTCTTTTTCGTGTGCGGGTGTTAAACGTTCTCAGAATGGACCGAGCCTTGCCAAGTGGCCCTAGTATAGCACCGGTAGACCACCTATCAAGTTTCGGGTCATTTGGAGCTCGTTTGATACTCCAACGGTTAACCGCATATCCGCAAAGGCCTCTTTTGTGTTGCAGCCCAAAACCCCTCCAAAACAGCCCAATAACCCATCTAAGTCACTTCCATGCTCTCCGTCGTTGGATCACGATTGTGTGGGCGAAAACTACGCCTCATTTGGACACTCCTAACTCCTTCTACCTATAAAAACACCCCCTCCCCCCGAAATCCCGGATCATTTCCACCCTAACCCTAGCCCCGCTCCTCTCCGCGCCGCCGGACACGTCCGGACGGAGCC
>NC_057810.1:352205126-352207310 GCF_018294505.1 Triticum aestivum | reverse complement strand
GACTCCGGCCGCCGCCCCGGCCTCGTCCCCGTCCTCCTCCGGCCCCGAGCTCCATCTCCGGCCGGCAAACCTCGAAGTCCGAGCTAGATCCAGATCTGTCCGGTTGACTTCTTCCCCCCAATTTTCGTCTAAGTCATTTTCTGTCATAAATGTTGTTGCATCTTCATCACCCCACATCTTTGCACCCATTGCTCCGTTTTGGGCGTGTAGCATATCAAATTGTTCGCCTCGAAGAGTACTTCATTTCATCTCATTGCATCATTTACATTTGAGCTCATCTTGATGCCTGAAATGCTGTTGGTAGAGGGCTTCATAATGTTAGTTTTAGATTCTTATCAGGACGAGCTCTTTTGTCATTTTTGCCATGATTGATGTGTGCATCCTATGTACTTGATCCCTACATGTGTTTAGAACTATGATATGCCATCTTTACAAAGGTGCTTACCATGTATTTTTGTGATCAATGTGGTGACTAGCACAAGCATGCAAACTAGGCTTCGTGATATTGCTGATTTTAGTCCCTGTTCTGTTGTTATTTTCAAGCCATGTAAACATGTTGTTACAGAGAGATCCATGCATAATTTGAGATACTTCAGTAAGGGTGTTTTGAACATATGGTTATGCTCTATCCATCCATGGTGCTGGTGGCAATTATGGAGTAGGCTAGCATGTCATTTTCATGCTCTACTTTTGCTTCAAAATGTTTCCCGGCAGATTGTTTACATGTTATTCAATTTTGCCAAGGGTGTTCTAGTTGATTCGTGTATGCTATTATGTTGTTCTTGCCATGTATAGCTTCTATGACATGTCTTCTTGATGGATGTATGCTTAGTTTATCATGAGATGCTCTGTAGTGAGTGCATCGAGCTCACGAAGATGCCTTCGTAATTATGTCAATGCCATGCTTTGTTTGCTGAATCTGTTAACGAAACTTGCTATGTTTACATGGGTGCCATCATATTTTCTGATCCTTTTTGTCTTATGGTCAGTCAGGGACTTTTGATCTATGCTTTGAATAGATTCATTACATGTCTTGTTTTGCTATTATAAGTTCCTATATCTTGTTGATAACTTGCTATGAACATTGCTTTGTGATGCTGTTTATGCCATGTCCAACCTGATATTTTTTGCACTTTCACCATGCTTGTTTGAACCTGTTATGATGTGATTTAGCCGTAGCTCAGTGTTCCTCTTTTGTTAAGCATCTCCTGTAGATCACTGCCATATGATTTGTTTTTATGTTGGGGTGCTGTAGCATAGTTTCTTGTTGCATGCTAAGTAGCATCGTGCTGTTAATCGCTGCTTTGTGCCATTCTTGTTTTGCTTGCCATTTGCAAACCGTGCATCCGTTCCCGGTGATCTTTATATCGATTTCAACCGAAATCATCTCATCTTTCCAGTGGCATACTTGGTTTGTCAAGTTGATGCCTTGTTCATCCCTTTTCCTCCCGAAGCACACATATGCATTGCATATCACATCTCGCATATCATGACATGTATTGCATCATGTTGCTTGTGCATTGCACCGTGATTTATTGTGGTTCCTTTGCTTGTGTTCTTGCTTTGGTAGAGCCGGGAGACGAGTACGTGCACGAGGAACCTGTTGAAAACACTTATGAGGATCAAGCCTTCGACAACTCTGAGAACCTTGCAGGCAAGATGACCATACCTTCGATATCACTTCTATCTTTGCTTGCTAGTACTCGCTCTATCGCTATGTTAGCTCTACCTGCCATTGTTTATCATGCCTACCTATTGCCATGTCAAACCTCTAACCATCCTGTCCTAGCAAACCGTTGTTTGGCCATGTCACCGCTTTTGCTCAGCCCCTCTTATAGCGTTGCCAGTTGCAGGTGAAGATGAAGTTTGTTCCTGCTCGGAACATGGATATTTTGGGATATCACAATATCTCTTGTTTAATTAATGCACCTTATATACTTGGTAAAGGGTGGAAGGCTCGGCCTTATGCCTGGTGACTTGTTCCACTCTTGCCGCCCTAGTTTACGTCATACCGGTGTTATGTTCCTTGATTTTGCGTTCCTTACACGGTTGGGTGATTTATGGGACCCCCTTAACAGTTCGCTTTGAATAAAAATCCTCCAGCAAGGCCCAAACTTGGTTTTACCATTTGCCACCTAAGCCCTTTTCCCTTGGGTTTTCGCGAGCCCAAGGGTCATCTTTATT